>NC_069501.1:745130173-745197675 GCF_027579735.1 Bombina bombina | reverse complement strand
ATAAATGTCTTTTTGCCCTTGTGACTTACTATGTTGTGTGAAACTGGGCTTTTTGGACCATCATACTTGCAAGTTTTATGACTATATGGCATTTACTGTATGCTGTCTATATACCATGCAATTATGAAGTGTAGAGTGCTTTAAATGTATTTTAGCTAGGGAGAAAACATTTCTATAAATTTTTGATTTTACTCAGTACATTTTATTAATATTTCTTGAAATATATATGTGTCATAGTACATCCAATGGAGCTCAGTAGAGCATAGGAGATTTTGTAGAAGAGGCTTTTTAATTTTTTTCTTAATTTGAGTACAATTACGTTAGATAAATATTGACTTCATTGAACTTATACATTACAGCACAAGGAATTATCCATCCACTTAATAATTATACATTATAAATTTAGATACTTAGCTTACTAAATCAAAACAACATTTATCTAATCTCATCCATCAAAGATACTTTATATATCACATTTAATATTAATAAAATGCCTCTTCCCTTGAACAGAATATCAACTATTTAGTATTAGCTTTCGTAACAAATACCAGTTTATGTAAGTTATTTCATTCTTCCAAGTTTTCAAACATGATTACAAAAAGATCTTTAGTAATCTTCTATTTAAATGAATTAATCAACTACTTTACTTCTGTATTTAAATATATAATGATTCACTCTAAAAAAATGGAATATGAATTGCATTAGCTAGAGAAATATTAAGGACCGTTATTACAAAAATATTTAAAGCTCTCCATATAGCCTATTCATTTCTTTTTAAACGACTAATAAATACAAATGTACAATTCAAAAAATACATCTACTATTAATGGCTAAATTAAAAAAAAGGTTATTTATAAATAAAAAGTAATTTAAAAGTCAAATTTTACTAATAAATGAGTGTCATAGAGAAATGAGTTTAAATGGGTTTTTTATATGTATTTACTAAAAAGTAGAAATTCTACAATACATAGACTAATTTACCAAAACCATTTAAGTATTTCAAGTTATATAATTGCTTATAGACACAGAAAAAATACAGAACAAATATATAAATATATCCACAAAACCATAGTAATATATGCATTTGGGTAACCACTGATTCTAAAATAAAAGACAATAAATCTCCAGGTTCACAATTCAAACCATTAAGAATCGTCTTAGCTTTTGTAGGTAAGATACTCTAAATCACATCCTTTCAAAGTTTGTATCCTAGATACTGTAAAATATATTGTATTAACATGGGATTGTTTAAAACAATAACTATATGATCGTTACCTCAACTGTCAGTTATTGACAGATGTTAATAATACTTTGTCATACAGAACTTTATGTTCATCAAACATACTAATACTAACAGCCAGTAGCAGCAAAGCAGACCTGAATATTTAATAATCAATATGATCAAATATGAATGCTATTATCATCTAGTGGACTTAATGATTTTGAAGATAAGATAAACGGAACACAGATTCAGTAACAACAGTTTACTGAAAATATTTTTTTAACAATGAAACAATACTCAGGTGTTCAGTAATTGCAAATGGTAAATTACATGTCCATTCAATAGTATTTATATTAAATTAATACATTATTTGTTACCTGTAACTTAGTTTATATTCTCTGAATCTCCGTTTAAAACATTCAAGTATAACAAAGCAAAAATCTTGAAACAGCATTGAAGAAAGCATAATAGCCATTAAATATTAACATTAACACTGGCCATTTATCTTAGCTTGATTGTTTACTTACTGAATCACTGTGATCAATCCCAGTGGGCTATCACAAAAGTCCATGGTGCCTAATGAGACTGTGGAAGATTTTTGCTTGGAAAACATCAGAACATCATTATGTGAAAATTAGATGCTCCCCCATCTCACATCGCTTCAGTGCTGTTTGACTGACAAAAATAGAGCACACAAAATATTTACTTAAACGTTTGGCTTCAGGGCCTTAATCCATTGTGGAGTTTGTTTTATGCTAAATTAAAATGACAAAATGCAATTGAACATGTTTCACACATGTCTACAGCTAACAAAAAAAAAATATTTTATCACTAAGATAGTGATAATGAAACACAATTTTAGAAAATCTGCTTTCAACATTTTATGACTACTCATGTAATTATTTAAGTATGAATATAACTGCTTTCATATGATTTAAATTACTTGTAGAAATATGTGTTTTAAGGGCATACATATTTTGCATTAAAATAATCCAACATAAACTGAAGAACTCATACCTTGTGCCATATGACTGTTTACCTCAGAAGCAATCAAAATATTTTTGCATTAATAGATATTGGCAGAATGTTATGTACTGTTGTGTAACTGACCTTCAGTCTCATAGCTATTCCTTAGTATTTCCAATCGTCAGTAGCTATTGATTTTTTGCTTTGGTTTAACACTCATTCACAGTTGAGTCATTGCTGACAATTTTGTGCTTTTTAACATTTATTATTTATTTTAAATCCATCTGAATTATCTATCATCTATCTATCTGTCTATCTATGTGTCTATCTATCATCTATATATCTATTCATCTATCTATCCATCTATCTATCTATCTATCTATCTATCTATCTATCTATCATTAATCTATCTTCTATCCATCTATCTATCTATCTATCTATCTATCTATCAATCAATATATCTACCTATCATCTATCTATCGCTCTATCTATCATCTATCTATCTGTCTATCTATGTGTCTATCTATCATCTATATATCTATTCATCTATCTATCCATCTATCTATCTATCTATCTATCTATCATTAATCTATCTTCTATCCATCTATCTATCTATCAATCAATATATCTACCTATCATCTATCTATCGCTCTATCTATCTATATATCTATCTATCTTTCTGTCTCTCTGTCTGTCTTTCTGTCTGTCTGTCTGTCAATCTAACTATGCTCTATCTATCTTTGTTAAGAATTCTGTTCACTTTCCGAAGACTGGAAATGTCAAAGAAATATATATTCAAAATGCAAACCAAAAGAAAAAGAAAATGTTTAATCTATTTTTCTAAAGATTGTAATCAAAATGTTATGGATGTTTAATAATACACTATAAGAAGACTATGAATCCCATTATCTTAAGGTCTCTGGGCTTTCAAAATTCCCACAAGTACTGTGAGCCCAAGATGGAATTTTTTAAATGCAGTTTTTACGTTGAAATCGGTGTGTCTTTCAAAGTGGTACTTCCTGCATTTATGTGAAAGAGAAAAATTATTAAACTGCATTGCACATGCAAAACATTTTGTGAAATTATAATAAAAAATGTAAAGCGTATTGTTTTCTTTCTAGTAAAATGAATGTTCCCACCTCTGTTTGTGGGCTAAACTGGGTCATTCCTTGGGGTTTAGTGGACTCATTTAGACATATAACATTAGAAAATCACTAGGTGTATGAAAACTAATTTATATGGATGATGTAAATAAAGGTCAATCTGTGCCAAATAGGGAAATAATAAGCCTCTCCATTTAAAGATCTATATGTGAAAGAAGCTTACCATTTATAGTTACCAATTGTATTGGTATTGAATTATTTTTTGTCCAAATAGTATAAGATATTACCCTTCCCACTGGTATATCTGGTGTCTTATTTAAGAATGTTAAAGGAGTAATATAGGATTATATATCTGTTGAAGTATTTATAAATGTATCATACATTCTAAATGTTTCTGATATTACTTGTATTTGTGACATTTATGTGGCTCTATGTGTTTTGGTAGCCAGAATCTCTTTAGTTAACCATGTTTCATTTTCTCTACTTTGAAACCAACTGAGAATTCTCACATATCAGTAATAAGTAGGGTATTTTATTCCTTTTTCATTTTTTAATAAATAGAATTTTTTAATTTAATATAGTTGTTGTTTCCACAAATTTTAGCTGCTCATAACTAATTGAATTATTATAATAAAAATATTTCAAATCAAGATAGATAATTTCTGCTTGACATATGATATTGTGGGAAGTGTATCCATTTTAATTACATTTATTCTTGCTGTCCATGTAATATATTAATTTTCTTGAAAAAAAGATCACAGACCATATTTTGATATATTTGTAATTAAAAATGCTGTAAAATAAGAATGTTGTCTAAACCGAAATGTTAATAGTTTATTTTTATCAATTAACAAAATGCAAAATGAGTGAACAAAATAAAAATCTAAATCAAATCAATAATGTGTCTGACAACCCTTTGCCTTCAAAACAGAATCAATTCTTCTCGGTAAATTTGCTCAAAGTCAGGGATTCTGTAGGCCTACAAAATTCCTGACTTTGTGCAAGTGTTATATAATAAAGATAGGGATAGTTTTAATGGAAGTTGTATTTAATGATTCCCCGTCAAGTATTAGCTTACCACAATTTAACCAATAAAGGTAGTCACCCAAATTGGGGACAATAATACTAATATCTGATATAATGAAGTATAGACTAGTAATACCAGGGGAGGGTGCTCACTGTTCAAGTAAATGTAGAAAAAATAGGAGACAAGCGAACAGAAAGTAGAGCACTCGCAAATGGAGACTAGTATAAGTGGCTATTCAGTGGGTATATAATATTAAAACTTAACATTTATTATTAAAAAAATTATAAAAAAACTACTATATAAGTAGTGATTAATACTTAGATTAAAACACAAACAAATAGTAAACGGCTGTATATCCACAATGACCCCAGAATGTATACCATAGAAACTCAGAATAGAGTAGGAGGGATTTTTAGGCAGATATACACCAAAAAATGGTTCACGGATTGCACCAAAATCTATCTAAAAAAGAGGATTGACCTCAAACAAAATTATACTATCTAGTGCAATACTGGACCGGTGTAGGTCTGTCCAAAATATTCCCTATGACAAAATTAGTATAGTGACTAAGAGGGGAAGTGTAGGTAGCAAGATTCACATAGTCCATACATTCAGCATATTACACAGACCCATTTGTATAGGCATGAGTGAAGTGTTCACAAACACAAATTAAACCAAAAATACGAGGCACTCTTCCTACGGCTGTATCAACCACTAAGTGTAACTATGCAAGTCACATTTCACTAGTCAATGTGTTTATTCTAACATATCTATAGAATCATATTACCTTTCATTGATCGTATTTTTGGTTTAATTTGTGTTTGTGAACACTTCACTTTTGCCTATACAAATGGGTCTGTGTAATATGCTGAATGTATGGACTATGTGAATCTTGCTACCTACACTTCCCCTCTTAGTCACTATACTAATTTTGTCATAGGGAATATTTTGGACAGACCTACACCGGTCCAGTATTGCACTAGATAGTATAATTTTGTTTGAGGTCAATCCTCTTTTTTAGATAGATTTTGGTGCAATCCGTGAACCATTTTTTGGTGTATATCTGCCTAAAAATCCCTCCTACTCTATTCTGAGTTTCTATGGTATACATTCTGGGGTCATTGTGGATATACAGCCGTTTACTATTTGTTTGTGTTTTAATCTAAGTATTAATCACTACTTATATAGCAGTTTTTTATCTTTTTTTTGAATAATAAATGTTAAGTTTTACTATTATATACCCACTGAATAGCCACTTATACTAGTCTCCCTTTGCGAGTGCTCTACTTTCTGTTCGCTTGTCTCCTATGTTTTCTACTTTGCGCAAGTGTACCTAGAAAAAATATGCACTAAAACACAGAAACTGGGGTGCAACAGGTCCCCTGGACTTATGTGTCAAAATTTGAAACATGTGGCTGTGGCCCAAGGTATTTTGTTCACCAAAAGACTTGAGAGTGGTACAAGAATGAGTATCTGTAGGCAACAGCGAAGCATTGTGGAGGTTTCTTGCATGTTTGATGTTGCATTTCACCAAATTGAGGGCCAGATTCAAAGTGGCGCAATAACATTTACGTGCAAGCCAAAAGGGGTTTATTACGGGTGTTTGCGTAAGTCGGCTTTAGTATTCATATTACAAGTTGAAAGTAAACGTGAACCTGTGAGCATAATTGCAATTTACGCTAGAATCCTCAGAGCTCTGGTTAACTGTTTCACAAAACAAAAAAGTTACATAAAATACATTAAAAAGTACAGTTACACTAATAGTAACACTATCTATGAAAAAATATTTTTTTACAAACTGCACAAAAAAAGTTATACGGGCTCAAAGATATGAGGTCTCAGGTATTAGAAAAAAAAGACAGGCAAAGAGCTTTTACATTGAGCTACATACATTTACATGTCTAAATATGTATATGTATGTATTAATATATGTTTATATGTGTATTCATATGTATTTAAACATTTATATGTGTATTTATCTATTTACAGACATATACACACATATAAACACATAAATACATGTGTACACATATATAGAATTATATATAAGTACATTGGAGCCCTTTCTGTCAAGTAGAGGAAAACTTGTAAAAGCATATTTATACAATATTCAGATTTAATAAAAGTTTTAACTATGTATTTTCTGTAAATATTTCACATTCCAATGTTCTGCCCATAGCAGAATATTTTCTATGTATTTATAAATAGATATTAATATTTATATATATATATATATATATATATATATATATATATACACATATATATGTATATATCTATACCTATATATAATCATCTATATATACATATAGGTATAGATTTATATTGTACCAAAAAAATCAGATATATGTAGAAATATGTATTTATGTATTTATGAATAACTAGATCATTTTCTGCTAAGTAAAGAACATAGGTATGTGAAATATTAATATTTTCATGTTTGGTTAGCAACTGGGTTTGCACGCGAGTAGGGTATTCATTTTTTTCCCCACTTTTTTGCTCCTTTGACTTCTATGGAGAATATGTCAATGCACAAGAGATACTAAAAAATCGGCTTTTTACGTTATTTAGTGATTAGCTATCTTCAGTGTAAAGAAGAACAAGTAGTACTGGAAGTGATGTTATGGCCCCCACAGAACCCTTAAATAAAAAGAGAGAAGCGCTCAACCTGGGAATGAAAAATGGCATAATAGCTTGTTCTATGGCTAGTTACCACCCAAGAAGCAGCCTCTTTTTGCTCAACATATGCCTTTCACAGAGAAGAACTTTCCTGTAGCATATCAGTCTGATCCTGACTTATCAGTACAGTCCAGCCCCAAAATACCAGGCAATACCTCTCTGAACGAGAGAAACACCAAAACCCCAGATGTACTTTCCGGCCTAGTGTAGGCCTCATCAGTGTGGTACAGCCATATCCACTCTAGGCACACAGAACCATTAACATCAAGTCTGTCTGGGATTACATGAAGAGACAGAAACAACTGAGGCTACCTAAATCCACAGAAGAACTGTGGTTAATTTTCCAAGATGTTTGGAACAGCCTACATGCTGAGTTTCTGAAAAAATAGTGCGCAAGTGTACCTAAAATAATTGATGCTGCTTTTAAGGCAAATGGTGATAACACCAAATATTGATTTGATTTAGCTTTCTCTTCTGTTAACTCACTTCACATTTTTGTTAAATTAATACAAATAAACTATTAACATTTCTATTTTTGAAAGCATTCTTACTTTTCAGCATGTTTTCACATCTGAAATTTGAGACTGCCCCATTTATCCAAAACAAAAAGCATTTATATGAGAATTGGTTAGTTAGGAGCAAAATAAATACATATCTAGTTTTTATTCATTGGCCTTCTTTATAATCACATGAATTTGAAAGTTATTCCAGATGCTTTAAGCTAATACTTTAGTTTTGAATACAATAAGAATTGGAGATAATGGACATCCTTGTCTCGTGCTGTACAAAATTTGGAATGTTTAAAAAATATATTCACACTCTTCAAGCTGGATGTTATACATTGAATCATTTTAAGAGATGAACAAGAGGAACGGCAGGCACTACACCAAAACCCAGGAAGTGTAAAATCCAATAAATACTTTATTTAGAACATCTTAAAAAGGCAGACAGACATGGCAGGACAGGTATACAAACAGTCAATAGGATTTTAGCAGCTCTAATTCCTATTGCCTATTATGGCTAATTCAAAATTTTCAGCAAATAGGAATGCAAGGGACGTCATCTTGAATCGCATCCCTTGCATTGAAGATTCAGTGTACGGTGACGACCGTATAAACAGGATGCTCCATGCCGTATATCTTCAGGATGGACCCGCTCCGCGCCTCCGGGATCAAGATAGAAGATGCTACCTGGATGAAGATTGAAGAGGCTGTCTGTAATGAAGAAGTATCGCCACTTGGATCAGGAGGATGCCGTCGGGATGAAGATTGAAAAGGCCGCCTGGATGAAGACTTCGCCGGGATGAAGATCGTTCAAGCGGGACTTCAGAAACTGTAAGTGGATCGTCAGGGGGTTAGTGTTAGGCTTTTTTAAGGGTTTATTGGGTGGGTTTTATTTTTTAGTTTAGGGTCTGGGCAGTAAAAGAGCTAAATGTCCTTTTAAAGGCAATGCCTATACACATGCCCTTTTCAGGGCAATGGGCAGATTAGATTTTTTTAGATAGTTTTTTTTTTTATTTTGTGGGTTTAGGGGGGTGGTGGTTTGTAATGTTAGTGGGTCTTTGTAAATTATTTTCAATAAAAGAGCTGATATCTTCAGGACAATGCCCTACAAAAGGCCCTTTTAAGGGCCACTGGTAGTTTATTCTAGATTAGGTTTTTTTATTTTGGGGTGTTTTTTATAGGTATTAGAATAGGAATATTTTTTTATTTTTGATAATCTGTTTGCTATTTTGTTTAATGTATATTTTTAGTTTTTATTTTTTTAGCAAAATAGCTGTTTATCTCAGGGCAATGCCCTACAAAAGGTCCTTTTAAGTGCCCCCCAAAAGGCCCTTTTAAGGGCCCCTGGTAGTTTGGGCGGTGGGGGTTTGTATAGTCTTAGGAGTGTTTGTATTTTTTGGAGTAAAAGAGCTGACTATCTCAGGGCAATGCCCTACAAAAGGCCCTTTTAAGGGCCCCCCAAAAGGCCTTTTTAAGTAGTTTATTCTAGAGTAGGGTTTTTTATTTTGGGTGTTTTTTTAAGGGTATTAGAATAGGATTAATCTTTATTTTTTTTAATAATTTAATTTTTTTTGTAATGGTAGGTTTTTTTATTTTTTGTAATGTTAGGTTTTAGTGTAAGGCAGGTTAGGTTTTATTTCACAGGTAAGTTTGTATTTATTTTAACTAGGTAGTTAGTAAATAGTTAATAATTATTTACTAACTAGTCTACCTAGTTAAAATAAATACAAACTTACCTGTGAAATAAAAATAAAACCTAAGCTAGATACAATATAACTATTAGTTATATTGTAGCAAGCTTAGGTTTTATTTCACAGGTGTATTTAGTTTCAAATAGGAATTATTTAGTTAATAATTGTAAATTTAATTTAGATCTAATTTAATTATGTTAAAGTTAGGGGAGGTTAGGTTTAGGGTTATGGGGAGGGTCAGTTAGAACACAATAAAACAGAGGGATCAGTCTGTCACTCCTTTAATATCTCAAGAAAGTGATGACTTAATAAATGTTGCATTCAAAAGTATGGAGGAAAGCACACCAAGTATCAGCAGAAAGCACATGAAAATTAAATGTATGACAACAAATGCAAGAAGCATGACAGGTAAAATGTGGGAGCTGGAGCTCTTAGTTGCAGAAGAGAACTATGATGTTATCAGTATAACTGAAACTTGGTGGGATGATTCACATGACTGGGCAGTTAACTTAGAGGGTTATAATTTATTTAGGAGGGACAGGAATAATAAAAGGGGTGGAGGAATCTACATGTATATTCAACCTAACCTTAAACCTAATACAGGAAGATATTTATGATACAAGCGACAATGTAGAGACTCTGTGGGTGGAAATAAAGAGTGGGGGGAAAATCCTAAAAAAAATATTACTAGGAACATGCTACAAGCCCCCCCCCCCCCCCCCAACATTAGTGACCTGGAGGAAACTCAACTACTAATGCAAATAGGTAAGGCTGCTAATAACAGTGCTGTAATTATGGGAGATTTTAACAACCCTGATATAAACTGGGCCAATAAAAATAGTAATTCAGCTAAGGGGGTAGATTTTTAAATGTTCTCAGGGATAACTTCTTGTCACAATTAATAGAGGAGCCAACTAGGAGTAACGCTAAATTGGATTTAGTGCTATCAAACAATAGAGATATAATATCAAACATAGAAGTCAAAGAACATTTGGGTAACAGTGATCATAACATGGTTACATTTGAAATCTCTTTTCATAAGCAGCGTCTTAAAGGTTTAACTAAGACTTAATTTTAAGAAAGTAAAATTCAAAGATGTAAGGAAATCATTAAATAACATAAATTGGGACAAAGTATTCTCTAAAAAAAATAGAGGATAAATGGATAACATTTAAAACTTTGTTAAATAAATATACATATCAAAAAATACCATATGGTTATAAAAATAAAAAAATCCAAGCCAATGTGGCTAAATAAAAATGTGTAAAGAGAAATTTAGGAAAAAACATAGGGCATTAAAATTATTCAAAGAAAATAGTATAGAACTCAACATTCCATATTAAAAAAAAATGTAACCAAGCATGCAAAAAAACAATCAAATTAGCCAAAATTAAAAATAAAAAAATTAATTGCGAAAGGATTCTAAGTCGAACCCTTAAAGGTTCTTTAAGTACATAAATAGCAAACAATCTAAGAAAGACAATATAGGGTATATTACAATGTGTGGAGGGTAGAATGATTAACAGTGACAGGAGAAGGCTGAGGTACTAAACCAGTTTTTTTTCTTCAGTATATACAAGAGAAGGAACCATTGGATGATACTTTGGAACAAATAGAACATGCCAGCCCATTACCATTAACTGAGTTATGTATAGAGGATATCAGGAAAAAATTGGATTAATATTAAGATAAATAAAACTCCAGGCCCAGATGGAAATATACCCAAGGGGGTTAAAGGGAACTTAGCCACTGTTTATAGACAAACCTCTACTCTTAATTTTTCAAGACTCATTATCCTCAGGCCTGGGTACCCCAGGATTGGCGTAAAGCTGATGTGGTGCCACTCTTCAAAAAGGGAAGCAGGGATGATCCAGGAAGCTATTGACCAGTTAGTCTGACATCAATAGTGGGGAAGATATTTGAAGGAATAATAAGGGATTATATTGATGAGCATATTCATGTAAACAAGATTATGAGATCTAATCAACATGGTTTTATGAGAAATAGATGATGTCAAACTAATCTAATTAGATTCTATGAGGAAGTAAGTAAAAATATAGATAAAGGGAAATCAGTTGATGTGATATACTTAGATTTTGCAAAGGCGTTTGATACATTGCCACATGAGAGATTAATGCACAAAATTAAGGGACTGGGAATAGCTGAAAATGTTAGCTCATAGATAAATAACTGGATAAAAGATAGGGAGCAACGAGTAGTAGTGAATCAATCATACTCCGATTGGACAAAGGTAATCAGTGGAGTACCCCAGGGATCAGTACTGGGCCCTGTTCTTTTTAATATTTTTATAAATGACTTGGAGCAAGGATTAAATAGAACAAAGCATCATTATTTTTTGCAGATGATACTAAGTTAAGTAAGGTCATTAGGTCAGAGCAGGATGAATTTTTGTTACAAAGGCATCTGCAAAAATTAGAAGTATGGGAAGGTAAATGGAAATTGAGATTTAATACGGGAAAATGCAAGGTTCTACATTTTGGAAGTAAAATTAAGCAGGCAACATATTATTTAAATGGGACAAGACTAGCCAAACAGAGGAGGAAAGGGATTTGGGAGTAGTAATAAAATAACAAGCTAAAGATGGGGTGCACAATGCAGGGGTAGTGCTTCAAAGGCTAATAAGGATACTAGCATGTATTAAAAGTGGCATTGATTCAAGCTAAGAAAAGCATAATTCTGTCAATATAATAAAGCCCTGGTAAGACCTCACCTTGAGTATGGAGTGCAGTTCTGGGGACCGAGTCACAAAAAAAATAAATTGTAGAACTAGAAATAAATCAGAGAAGGGCCACAAAGCTAATAATGAATTGGATAATTTAAGCTATGAGGGAGAGGCTAGCCAAACTGGGTCTGTTTTCTTTAGAAAAAAGGCGCTTGAGAGGGTGACATGATTACTTTATATAAATATATTCAAGGCCCATATACAGAGATGGCAGAAGCTCTGTTTATTCAAGGAAAGATGGTCACAATTTAAATTGGAGGAAATAGTTGGAGGGGAAAGGAGATTTTAATTTCCTGCAATGGAAACGTTTTTTCACTGCAAGAGCAATAAAAATTGTGGGAACTCATTACCAAAGGAGGTAGTGAATGCTAATACCCTAGGATACATTTAAAAATTGTTTGGATACATTTCTGTCTATAAACATAATTCATAGAGATGATTGGCTAGTATTAAATGGGTCACCTTTTAGTGGGATTATTTAACCTTAACTGGATTTTTTATAAGTATGTTAGATTTTTATTAGGTTGAACTCAATGGCCTTCAGTCTTTTGTCAACCTCATCTACTGTGTTACTATGTTACTATATTAGGTATAGGTTTAGGGTTAGGTTAGGTTTAGGGTTAGGTTTAGGGGTTAATAGGTTTATTTAGTTAATAATTGTAAATTTAATTTAGATCTAATTTAATTATGTTAAAGTTAGGGGTGGTGGGTTAGTTTTACGGTTAGGTTTAGGGGTTAATATAGTTTTAATTTAGCTTGTTGCGATGTGGGGGGATGGTGGTTTAGGGGTTAATAGGTTTATTTAGTTAATAATTGTAAATTTAATTTAGCTATATTTTTATTATGTTAAAGTTAGAGGTTAGGTTAGGGTTAGGTTAGAGGTTAATATAGTTTAGCTTGTTGCGATGTGGAGGGCTGGTGGTTTAGGGGTTAATAAATGTAGCATAGTGGCAGTTATATCGGTAGCAGCAGATTAGGGGTTAATCATTTTATTTAGGTAGCGGCAATATCGGGAGCGGCAGATTAGGGGTTACTAACTGTAGGCAGGCTGTCAACAATGTTGGGGGCAGCAGATTAGGGGTGTTAGGTTATGTTAGGGTGTTAGGTTTAAACAGTATTTTAATTTCCCCATAGACATCAATGTTTTTGCGATCAGCAGGTGTTATATTGAGAAATCTTGCACGAACACGTCTCAAAAGTACTCTGATCGTGTGTGGGTATGGAGCTCAACGCAACCATATTGCACGCAAAAGGCATATGTTTGGAAATGTGTAATAGCAGCGCTATAGGAAATTAAATAACGTAACTTTTGTTGCGTTCGTTAATTTCTCTATAGTGCTCAAAACTCGTAATCTAGCTGAGTGATTTATTACATCATATTAAAGGGCACATAAAAACTTTCTAATTGACAAAATGTAAAAAACATCTCTAAATGACCATTGGTTATTACACATTATCTGTATAGATATTACACGAAAAAAACAAGAATATAGACATGATAAAACAAGGAAAATCCAGGCTAGTATAAGAATGACAAGATAAACTTATCACTTGTTATTTAGTAAAAACAATATGATACCTTATCAGTGTTTATATATTTAAGAGGCAGAAACTTGTCAATTATCAATGAAAAAAATAATGTCACATTCCTTATTCATGCCTAAGGGATGACGTGTATGTAGTTTTAAAATCCAATATTATTCTTTATTTTCTAAGATCTTAGATTTGTTACCGCCTCTAGGAGGAGTAACAGCAACATCAATTACTTGTAGTGACAAGTTTGCAACATTGGTAAAGTGAAAATTATTAAAAAGATTGGCTACAGTGGAACCTTTGTTATAATGTTTCACATCTCTAACATGTTCACTAAATCTCGTTCGAACGTCACGTGTTAGTTTTGCCAACATATTGACAGAGGCAAAAGTTACAAGTTAAAAGATATACTACAAACTGCGAACCACAATTTGCATAAAATTCAATGTTGTATCTTTCTTTATCTACATTACTAGTCAAGGTGTTACCCTGTTAAATGTTAGAACAGGCATGACATGATCTGCCACTACATTTAAAGGTACCTCTCCTAGATAGCCAATTAGATAGATATATTATGAGGGTTGCTTTTGACCAAACTGGGAGATAACATTTGTGCTAGTGTAGAAAATTAGCCAGAGATCTGATAGCTGGTCTATTTTTGGAGAGCTAATGCAGCCACTTGTAATGGCTGGTTATTTATCGTGCACCGCTTGTAATCTAGCCCTTTATTGATTGGATTGATCCCATTGTACAGTGTGCAATAAAAACAATAATTGACATGTTAAAATTAGCCCTTTTGCCTAAACTATAGGGACATGTGGAAATTAATAATAAAGCAATCTCAACAGTGGCATTATAGGTATAGAATGCATACGCTATAAATCATGGGTTTTGCATAATTCAAATTAAAGAGACTCAAAAATCTCACCCAATGTTTACATTCTCTCTGTACATAATAGGGTTTACTTTTGCAGAATAAAATCATTAGAAAAAACATATAAGGCTAAAATACAAGTGGAGTCCTAATTAGTTGAAAGTAAAAAATGTTGTGCATGAGAAAAACCCAACACTCACCAACTAAAGAACTTAACAAGTTAACCCTTGCCTGCTAATTTAGCACCATATTAAACCCTAACAGGAGTTATTAATATTTCACATTTAAATGTTCTTCACATACAGGAAAATTTTATTTTTATTTTAAACAAATATTTCCATGTATATCTATGTATTCCCACACTTGTATATATATTTCATATATAAATATACAGAATACACTAAATAAAGTTATTCACCCCTAAACCGCCACTCCCCTGACATCGCCGGCACTAAATAAATGTATTAATCCCTAAACCGTCGCCCCCGATATCGCACACACTAAATCAAGTTATTAAACCCTAATCTGTCACCCTCCCACATCGCAAATACTAACCTAAACCTATTAACCCCTAACCTGCCAAACAACCACATCGTGACTCCCTAATAAACCGTCATCCCCCCACATCGTGACAAACTAAATTAAACTATTAACCCCTAAACCTAACACCCGCTAACTTTAAATTAAACTTAAATATAACTACCTTTAAATAAATAAAAACTTACCTGTGAAATAAAAAAAACTAAGCTTAAACTATAAATAAACCTAACAAAAAAAATCTAAAAGTCTAAAAAATAAAAAAAATCTAAGATTACAAACATAATAAATGTAATTTTCCAAAATAGAAAAAATGTAACCAAATCTAATACCCCATACAATACAAAAAAGCCACCCCCAAAATAAAAAAAACCTTATCTAACAATAAACTACCAATAGCCCTTAAAAGGGCCTTTTGTAGGGCATTGCCCTGAAGCAATCAGCTCTTTTTTGCAAAAATATTACAAAGTCCCCCCTTCATTGCAATGCCCTTCAAAAGGTCCTTTTAAAGGCTATTGGTAGTTTACTGTTAGATAAGGGTTTTTTATTTTGGGGTGGCTTTTTTGTTTTATAGCGGGTATTAGATTAGGTTAAATTTTTTTTGGATAATTTTTGTTTATTAGGTTTTGTAATCTTAGATTTTTTTATTTTTCGTAATTTTAGACTTTGATTTTTTTGTAATGTTATTTTTTTTTGTTAGATTTATTTATAGTTTAAGCTTAGTTTTGTTTTGCTTCAGGGCAATGCTCTACAAATGCCCTTTTAAGGTTATTGGTAGTTGATTGATAGATTAGGGTTTTTTTTACTTTGGAGTGGCTATTTTGTTTTTAATAGGGGTATTAGATTAAGTTTAATTTTTTATTTTGGATAATTTCGTTTATTATTTTCGTAATCTTAGATGTTTTTTATTTTTCATATTTTTTTTTTTTATATATCTTTATTTAGTGGGGACCCAAACGGGTATACCACAACAAGGAGGAAGACAATGTACATGAAGTGACAAGAAAATAACATAACTTACATAAAGTGATATCCTGATAAGAAACTTACATCATGCGGCTAATGTGGCTAATGAGAATTTAATGCATTCCCAGAGTGGTTAGAACCCGTCTAGGTAACTTTTTTAATTTTCTAGGTTATCCGAAGGGGGAAAAAAGGGGATGGGAAGAGAGAGGGGTTTGAGGGGAACGGCCGGTGAATGAGAGGGGGAGGGGGGTAAGGAGTGAAAGTGGGGTGGGAGGGGGAGGGGGAAAAGAGAGAGAAGGGGGAAATGAGGGTGTCTTAGAAGGACAGAGGGGGAGGGAGGGCAGAGGAGGGTAAGAGGTAAAGGAGGGATGGGGAAGGGGTAGGGGGGGGAGGGAGGGAAACATATTAAATTCAAGCAATCAGGTCAGAACCATATATCTAATCAGCAGATGTCAGCTCATTTTATCTCAAGAAACAAAAAGGCATAAATCACTGAGGAGGAGAAGGAGGAGACACCTGGTCCACCCATTATAGCTCACAACATGCTCTTTCATATGTCCGTGTAGAGGAGGAAGGAGGGAAGGGGAGATTTAGATAAAGAGTACCATCAGAGGTCACTAAGATGTCTCACCGGTTGGTTGCCTCTTAGTCTTTCTGTCAAAATAAACGTGCTCTCAGCAAAAGGTAACATTAACTGTGTGTAACTGCTGACAGGTAGAGACAATAAGTAATGGCTCCCATTTTATAAAAAAGACTTTGATTCTTCTCTCCAGGTCTCCCTTGACGTCTGCCTGTTCTATTAGTAGTTGTGTGTGTAGAAGCTTAGTGAATTGTGTGATGTGCGGTGGTTTGCTGGAAACCCAGTGTGTTAGTATAAGCTTTCTAGCAACGAGGATGGCGGTATTCAGAAAGCGGTCCTGCGGGGTACTCTGTGCATGCCCCCTAAGAAACAAAGTGTCCCAGGCTGAGAGGACAGGCATTGAGCCGCATTTCTGCTCAACCAGAACTGGATCTTACTCCAGTATTGAGCTATTTTAGGGCAGCTCCAGAACAAATGTGTAATGTCTGGTTTAGGGTGAGGAGCATTTGGGACATGTGTCTAATGCACCCTGGACCCATTTGGCTCTCAGTTGTGGGGTGATATAGCTCAGGTGAATGAATTTGAGGTGCATCTCCCTGTAGTGCATTGGCTAGTGTGCTCCTGGCTACCAGTTGGAAGCTATTGAGATGGTGTCCTCACTAACGTCGAGATCAGTGCAGCGTTTCCATTTGGCGCTTAATAGTTGTAGTATCTCAGTGGACTTGTTTTCCATGATTAAGCTGTAAATGTATGAAATGGAGTGTGATCCTTGCCTAGTTAGGGCACAGATATTGTCTATTGGTGAGTTGCTCTGCCACTGAGTCCTTCAGACATCAGTTTACGGACATAATGTATGGATTAGAAGTATGCGAATGTGCTATGTCTAGGAAGGTCAAATCTGTCCTGTAGGTGTGGCCAACGAGAATGGTTTGTCCGTAAGTGGGTCTATTAGCTGTGCGACTGTGTGTAAACCCTTCTCCTCCCATAGGGCAAAAATTTGTGTGGTCATGCCTGGGAGAAAGTCGGGTTGCCCTTAATGGGAGATGTTTGGTAATTTTGTTAGGGAGCTTCCACCACCTACACAGCTTTGCCCATGCTCTGAGCGGATCTTTAAATAGGATTGTTGTCTTTAATTCGGGCAGGGAAGGTATGGAGGGGAGTGTGGGGTAAGAAAGCTAGGTGAAGTGGATGGGCAAGGGATTTCTCAAGCTTTTCATCATTAAAAACCGATGTACGTGCCAGCCAGTCAAAGACCAGCTTGGTTAGTGTCGCCCAGTTATACCACTCCATATTTGGGAGTCTCAATCCCCCTTTATTAGTTGGTAGGGCTAGCTTTGTTCTGCTGATTCTGTGTTTTCTCGAGTTCCATACGAAATCGCTGAAAGCACTGGTGATTATCTTCAGGTCTTGCTTCGTGAGCAACAAAGGGAGCAACAAAGGGGGTATAGCAGTTTGGGCATTGCCATCATTTTGACCAGGCTTGCCCAGCCTGATAAGGAAATTGGCAATTTGGCCAGCTCGTCAGTAACGTGCGTATCTGCGCAATCACTGGAGAGATGTTCAATTTGTAAATTAAGTGTGGGTTAATGTGGAGATGTATGCCCAGGTATTTAAAAGAGCCGTCAGTAATTTTAAGGTGCGGTATGCGGAAGTGAGGAGGGATGTGGGTTAGTGAGGTATGTCAGCTCCGATTTGTTTACAAGTTTACCTTGTATCCTGAGATAACTTCAAACTGTTGGAAAATGGAGACCAGTCTGGGTATGGTGGTGCTTGGGTTAACGTCGTATAGGAGTAAGTCATCAGCATATAGAGACAAATGCATAAGGTGAGTTCCTACTTTGATTGCTGGCAGTTTGCTTCTTATGTATATGGCTAGGGGCTCTATAGCTAGGTTGAACAGGAGGGGTGATAATGAGCATCCCTGTCGGGTACCTCTTCTGAGGGAGAAAGGTTGGGACACTTCACCGTTTACTATTATAGAGGTGCGTGGATTGTGATATAATGTTTGTATTGAGGTTATGAAAGTCACCCTTAATGCCAAATTTTTCTAGAGTGGTCGATAGGTGGTCCCATTCCACCCTGTCGAACGCTTTTTCCGCGTCGACAGAGAAGAGTCACGCTTCTGGGAGTGCTTCAGCTTTGTTCTGGTCACGATGTCTTCCCTGCCAGTAAAAGTCTATCAGTGCTAATGTCTTGCGTATGTTGGTGACTGAGGAGCGGAGCTTCATGAAGCCTGTCTGGTCCGTGTGGATAACTGTGCCTAATACACCAGCTAGTCTGGTCGCTAATATTGCTGTGAAGAGCTTATACTCATTGTTCAAGAGTGCTATTGGCCTATAAGAGGCAGGGAGCATTGGGTCTCAATCTTGTTTTGGAATTAAGCACATCAGGACATCTGTGAAATCGGTTGGGGAAGTTGCTGTGCCTTTTTAAGTAAGCTGTAAATGATTGGGCCAGCAAAGGGCTTAATTCTGTTTGCAGAAGCTTGTAATATTCAATTGGTATCTTATCAGGGCCTGGGGTTTTACCTAGTTTGGCTGCTTTAATGGCTTTCAGGACTTCCGACGTCAGGATAGGGGCATTGAGGTGTTCTAGGTTTTCTGGGCTCAGGGAGGGAGGGATGGTTAAGTTGATCCCAGAAATGGTGTCTGTCATTCTGTGTGCATGGTTGCGCAGAATAGAGTCCGGAATAAAAGTTAAGAAATTCTGATGTGATTGATTTGGTGTCTGAGTGAAGTACCCCTTGCTTATGGATGGCAGGAATGATGGATTTGGGTTAGCCAGTTTAACTACATTGGCCAACAGTCTTCCGGTTTTATCACCAAACCTATAAAAACGGCCCTTTCTACAGGGAGTGCAGAATTATTAGGCAAGTTGTATTTTTGAGGATTAATTTTATTATTGAACAACAACCATGTTCTCAATGAACCCAAAAAACTCATTAATATCAAAGCTGAATATTTTTGGAAGTAGTTTTTAGTTTGTTTTTAGTTTTAGCTATTTTAGGGGGATATCTGTGTGTGCAGGTGACTATTACTGTGCATAATTATTAGGCAACTTAACAAAAAACAAATATATACCCATTTCAATTATTTATTTTTACCAGTGAAACCAATATAACATCTCAACATTCACAAATATACATTTCTGACATCAAAAACAAAACAAAAACAAATCAGTGACCAATATAGCCACCTTTCTTTGCAAGGACACTCAAAAGCCTGCCATCCATGGATTCTGTCAGTGTTTTAATCTGTTTACCATCAACATTGCGTGCAGCAGCAACGACAGCCTCCCAGACACTGTTCAGAGAGGTGTACTGTTTTCCTTCCTTGTAAATCTCACATTTGATGATGGACCACAGGTTCTCAATGGGGTTCAGATCAGTTGAACAAGGAGGCCATGTCATTAGATTTTCTTCTTTTATACCCTTTCTTGCCAGCCACGCTGTGGAGTACTTGGACGCGTGTGATGGAGCATTGTCCTGCATGAAAATCATGTTTTTCTTGAAGGATGCAGACTTCTTCCTGTACCACTGCTTGAAGAAGGTGTCTTCCAGAAACTGGCAGTAGGACTGGGAGTTGAGCTTGACTCCATCCTCAACCCAAAAAGGCCCCACAAGCTCATCTTTGATGATACCAGCCCAAACCAGTACTCTACCTCCACCTTGCTGGCATCTGAGTCGGACTGGAGCTCTCTGCCCTTTACCAATCCAGCCACGGGCCCATCCATCTGGCCCGTCAAGACTCACTCTCATTTCATCAGTCCATAAAACCTTAGAAAGTCAGTCTTGAGATATTTCTTGGCCCAGTCTTGATGTTTCAGCTTGTGTGTCTTGTTCAGTGGTGGTCGTCTTTCAGCCTTTCTTACCTTGGCCATGTCTCTGAGTATTGCACACCTTGTGCTTTTGGGCACTCCAGTGATGTTGCAGCTCTGAAATATGGCCAAACTGGTGGCAAGTGGCATCTTGGCAGCTGCACGCTTGACTTTTCTCAGTTCATGGGCAGTTATTTTGCGCCTTGGTTTTTCCACACGCTTCTTGCGACCCTGTTGACTATTTTGAATGAAACGCTTGATTGTTCGATGATCACGCTTCAGAAGCTTTGCAATTTTAAGAGTGCTGCATCCCTCTGCAAGATATCTCACTATTTTTGACTTTTCTGAGCCTGTCAAGTCCTTCTTTTGACCCATTTTGCCAAAGGAAAGGAAGTTGCCTAATAATTATGCACACCTGATATAGGGTGTTGATGTCATTAGACCACACCCCTTCTCATTACAGAGATGCACATCACCTAATATGCTTAATTGGTAGTAGGCTTTCGAGCCTATACAGCTTGGAGTAAGACAACATGCATAAAGAGGATGATGTGGTCAAAATACTCATTTGCCTAATAATTCTGCACTCCCTGTATGTGTCTGAAAAAGGTGATCTTGTTGGTATAGAGCATCCTCTCTTAATTTCTTTTCTCATAGAATTTGTTTCTATTTTGGAGGGAGGGGGTGGGCTAGGTATTGGTTGTATGCAGCTGTTACTTCCGCGGTGGTTGTAGTTTCCACCTTTTTCCGTTTAGCGTTATAGTGGGCGGTGAAGCTGGTGATTTGTCCCCTCATAACTGCCTTGGATGCTCCCCAAAAGATACCCGGGTTATTAAGATGCTGGGCGTTAAATTTGTGATATTCCTCCCACTGGGATTTTAAGTGTTTTCTGAACTCAATGTTATGATAAAGGTAGGTAGGGAATCTCCAGTTCCCCTGTGTGGGGGTGTGGGTCCGGGTTCCAAGTTGCAACCATATGGGCGCATGATCAGAGATTATGATGTCTGATATGTCGGTTTGCGGGATCTGTGTGTGCAGTTGTTTAGAGCATAGAAAGTAGTCAATGCGTGAAAGCGTCCCATGTGTTTTAGAGGCACATGTAAAGTCTCTCCTGGTCGGTTGGCGTGAACGCCATAGATCAATGAGATTTAGGGATGTTTTGAAATTAGCCATGACTGCTGTTTCGTTTCCTAGCATGTGTTTTCTCTTTTCTCTGTGTGTGTGTCAGCTCTACGATCTAATGATAGGTCTTGGGCCAGATTGAAGTCGCCCCCCAGAATTAATGCTTATCTGCATGTAAAGCTAGAGAGGATTGTAAGGAGTGCCAAAATTGTGGTCTAAATTGGTTGGGTCCGTAAATGTTACATATGGTATATGATTGGTTGTCTAGCTGTAGGCCAGCTATGATATATCTACCTTTTGGGTCTACTGTGATGGGGGTTAATCTGGACCGACAGGCCTTTGCGGACCAAAATGGCTACTCCTCGCTTGCGCCCTTCAGTAGGAGTATAGTATACCTGGTCTACCCATCTGCACCTTAGTTTCTCATGCTCTGTTTCTGTGAGGTGTGTCTCTTGCAGGAGGGCAAGATCTGTGTGAAGACGTTTGAGATGTTGCAATATGATACTGCGTTTGGCCGGAGAGGTTATGCCTCCCACGTTCCAGGACACTACTCTAAGGGGGCATGCCATAGTGTTGGGCAGAAAGGGATGTATTTGGTGTAAGGTTTGTGGTGAATGTGTGGTCTATGGGTCTATACCATTTCTGGTCAGTTGGATAGAAATCAGTAATTGTTTTGCTGAGGTCACACAGGAATGTATAGGTGTGACCTCAGCAAATTAGGGGTTAATCATTTTATTTAGGTAGCGGCAATATCGGGAACGGCATATTAGGGGTTAATAACTGTAGGCAGCGTCAACAATGTTGGGGGCAGCAGATTAGGGGTGTTTAGGTTTATGTTAGGGTGTTAGGTTTAAACAGTATTTTAATTTCCCCATAGACATCAATGTTTTTGCGATCGCAGGTGTTATATTGAGAAATCTTGCACGAGCACGTCTCAAAAGTACTCTGATCGTGTGTGGTATGGAGCTCAACGCAACCATATTGCACGCAAAAGGCATATGTTTGGAAATGTGTAATAGCAGCGCTATAGGAAATTAAATAACGTAACTTTTGTTGCGTTCGTTAATTTCTCTATAGTGCTCAAAACTCGTAATCTAGCTGAGTGATTTATTACATCATATAAAGGGCACATAAAAACTTTCTAATTGACAAAATGTAAAAAACATCTCTAAATGACCATTGGTTATTACACATTATCTGTATAGATATTACACGAAAAAACAAGAATATAGACATGATAAAACAAGGAAAATCCAGGCTAGTATAAGAATGACAAGATAAACTTATCACTTGTTATTTAGTAAAAACAATATGATACCTTATCAGTGTTTATATATTTAAGAGGCAGAAACTTGTCAATTATCAATGAAAAAAATAATGTCACATTCCTTATTCATGCCTAAGGGATGACGTGTATGTAGTTTTAAAATCCAATATTATTCTTTATTTTCTAAGATCTTAGATTTGTTACCGCCTCTAGGAGGAGTAACAGCAACATCAATTACTTGTAGTGACAAGTTTGCAACATTGGTAAAGTGAAAATTATTAAAAAGATTGGCTACAGTAGAACCTTTGTTATAATGTTTCACATCTCTAACATGTTCACTAAATCTCGTTCGAACGTCACGTGTAGTTTTGCCAACATATTGACAGAGGCAAAAGTTACAAGTTAAAAGATATACTACAAACTGCGAACCACAATTTGCGTAAAATTCAATGTTGTATCTTTCTTTATCTACATTACTAGTCAAGGTGTTACCCTGTTAAATGTTAGAACAGGCATGACATGATCTGCCACTACATTTAAAGGTACCTCTCCTAGATAGCCAATTAGATAGATATATTATGAGGGTTGCTTTTGACCAAACTGGGAGATAACATTTGTGCTAGTGTAGAAAATTAGCCAGAGATCTGATCGCTGGTCTATTTTTGGAGCGCTAATGCAGCCACTTGTAATGGCTGGTTATTTATCGTGCAGCCGCTTGTAATCTAGCCCTTTATTGATTGGATTGATCCATTGTACAGTGTGCAATAAAAACAATAATTGACATGTTAAAATTAGCCTTTTGCCTTAAACTATAGGGACATGTGGAAATTAATAATAAAGCAATCTCAACAGTGGCATTATAGGTATAGAATGCATACGCTATAAATCATGGGTTTGCATAATTCAAATTAAAGAGACTCAAAAATCTCACCCAATGTTTACATTCTCTCTGTACATAATAGGGGTTTACTTTTGCAGAATAAAATCATTAGAAAAAACATATAAGGCTAAAATACAAGTGGAGTCCTAATTAGTTGAAAGTAAAAAATGTTGTGCATGAGAAAAACCCAACACTCACCAACTAAAGAACTAACAAGTTAACCCTTGCCTGCTAATTTAGCACCATATTAAACCCTAACAGGAGTTATTAATATTTCACATTTAAATGTTCTTCACATACAGGAAAATTTTATTTTTATTTTAAACAAATATTTCCATGTATATCTATGTATTCCCACACTTGGTATATATATTCATATATAAATATACAGAATACACTAAATAAAGTTATTCACCCCTAAACCGCCACTCCCCTGACATCGCCGGCACTAAATAAATGTATTAATCCCTAAACCGTCGCCCCCGATATCGCACACACTAAATAAAGTTATTAAACCCTAATCTGTCACCCTCCCACATCGCAAATACTAACCTAAACCTATTAACCCCTAACCTGCCAAACAACCACATCGTGACTCCCTAAATAAACCGTCATCCCCCCACATCGTGACAAACTAAATTAAACTATTAACCCTAAACCTAACACCCGCTAACTTTAAATTAAACTTAAATATAACTACCTTTAAATAAATAAAAACTTACCTGTGAAATAAAAAAAACTAAGCTTAAACTATAAATAAACCTAACAAAAAAAATCTAAAAGTCTAAAAAATAAAAAAAAAATCTAAGATTACAAAAATAATAAATGTAATTTTCCAAAATAGAAAAAATGTAACCAAATCTAATACCCCATACAATACAAAAAAGCCACCCCCAAAATAAAAAAAACCTTATCTAACAATAAACTACCAATAGCCCTTAAAAGGGCCTTTTGTAGGGCATTGCCCTGAAGCAATCAGCTCTTTTTTGCAAAAATATTACAAAGTCCCCCCTTCATTGCAATGCCCTTCAAAAGGTCCTTTTAAAGGCTATTGGTAGTTTACTGTTAGATAAGGGTTTTTTATTTTGGGGTGGCTTTTTTGTTTTATAGCGGTATTAGATTAGGTTAAATTTTTTTTGGATAATTTTGTTTATTAGGTTTTGTAATCTTAGATTTTTTTATTTTTCGTAATTTTAGACTTTGATTTTTTTGTAATGTTATTTTTTTTTGTTAGATTTATTTATAGTTTAAGCTTAGTTTTGTTTTGCTTCAGGGCAATGCTCTACAAATGCCCTTTTAAGGGTTATTGGTAGTTGATTGATAGATTAGGGTTTTTTTTTTACTTTGGAGTGGCTATTTTGTTTTAATAGGGGTATTAGATTAAGTTTAATTTTTTATTTTGGATAATTTCGTTTATTATTTTCGTAATCTTAGATGTTTTTTTTATTTTTCATATTTTTTTTTTTTATATATCTTTATTTAGTGGGGACCCAAACGGGTATACCACAACAAGGAGGAAGACAATGTACATGAAGTGACAAGAAAATAACATAACTTACATAAAGTGATATCCTGATAGGAAACTTACATCATGCGGCTAATGTGGCTAATGAGAATTTAATGCATTCCCAGAGTGGTTAGAACCCGTCTAGGTAACTTTTTTAATTTTCTAGGTTATCCGAAGGGGGGAAAAAAGGGGATGGGAAGAGAGAGGGGTTTGAGGGGAACGGCCGGTGAATGAGAGGGGGAGGGGGGTAAGGAGTGAAGTGGGGTGGGAGGGGGAGGGGGAAAAGAGAGAGAAGGGGGAAATGAGGGTGTTCTTAGAAGGACGGAGGGGGAGGGAGGGCAGAGGAGGGTAAGAGGTAAAGGAGGGATGGGGAAGGGGTGGGGGGGAGGGAGGGAAACATATTAAATTCAAACAATCAGGTCAGAACCATATATCTAATCAGCAGATGTCAGCTCATTTTATCTCAAGAAACAAAAAGGCATAAATCACTGAGGAGGAGAAGGAGGAGACACCTGGTCCACCCATTATAGCTCACAACATGCTCTTTCATATGTCCGTGTAGAGGAGGAAGGAGGGAAGGGGAGATTGAGATAAAGAGTACCATCAGAGGTCACTAAGATGTCTCACCGGTTGGTTGCCTCTTAGTCTTTCTGTCAAAATAAACGTGCTCTCAGCAAAAGGTAACATTAACTGTGTGTAACTGCTGACAGGTAGAGACAATAAGTATGGCTCCCATTTGTGTAAAAAAGACTTTGATTCTTCTCTCCAGGTCTCCCTTGACGTCTGCCTGTTCTATTAGTAGTTGTATGTGTAGAAGCTTAGTGAATTGTGTGATGTGCGGTGGTTTGCTGGAAACCCCAGTGTGTTAGTATAAGCTTTCTAGCAACGAGGATGGCGGTATTCAGAAAGCGGTCCTGCGGGGTACTCTGTGCATGCCCCCTAAGAAACAAAGTGTCCCAGGCTGAGAGGACAGGCATTGAGCCGCATTTTCTGCTCAACCAGAACTGGATCTTACTCCAGTATTGAGCTATTTTAGGGCAGCTCCAGAACAAATGTGTAATGTCTGGTTAGGTGAGGAGCATTTGGGACATGTGTCTAATGCACCCTGGACCCATTTGGCTCTCAGTTGTGGGGTGATATAGCTCAGGTGAATGAATTTGAGGTGCATCTCCCTGTAGTGCATTGCTAGTGTGCTCCTGGCTACCAGTTGGAAGCTATTTGAGATGGTGTCCTCACTAACGTCGAGATCAGTGCAGCGTTTCCATTTGGCGCTTAATAGTTGTAGTATCTCAGCGGACTTGTTTTCCATGATTAAGCTGTAAATGTATGAAATGGAGTGTGATCCTTGCCTAGTTAGGGCACAGATATTGTCTATTGGTGAGTTGCTTCTGCCACTGAGTCCTTCAGACATCAGTTTACGGACATAATGTATGGATTAGAAGTATGCGAATGTGCTATGTCTAGGAAGGTCAAATCTGTCCTGTAGGTGTGCCAACGAGAATGGTTTGTCCGTAAGTGGGTCTATTAGCTGTGCGACTGTGTGTAAACCCTTCTCCTCCCATAGGGCAAAAATTTGTGTGGTCATGCCTGGGAGAAAAGTCGGGTTGCCCTTGTAATGGGAGATGTTTGGTAATTTTGTTAGGGAGCTTCCACCACCTACAACAGCTTTGCCCATGCTCTGAGCGGATCTTTAAATAGGATGTTGTCTTTAATTCGGGCAGGGAGGGTATGGAGGGGAGTGTGGGGTAAGAAAGCTAGGTGAAGTGGATGGGCAAGGGATTTCTCAAGCTTTTCATCATTAAAAAGCGATGTACGTAGCCAGCCAGTCAAAGACCAGCTTGGTTAGTGTCGCCCAGTTATACCACTCCATATTTGGGAGTCTCAATCCCCCTTTATTAGTTGGTAGGGCTAGCTTTGTTCTGCTGATTCTGTGTTTTCTCGAGTTCCATACGAAATCGCTGAAAGCACTGGTGATTATCTTCAGGTCTTGCTTCGTGAGCAACAAAGGGAGCAACTGCAGGGGGTATAGCAGTTTGGGCATTGCCATCATTTTGACCAGGCTTGCCCAGCCTGATAAGGAAATTGGCAATTTGGCCCAGCTCGTCAGTAACGTGCGTATCTGCGCAATCACTGGAGAGATGTTCAATTTGTAAATTAAGTGGGGTTAACGTGGAGATGTATGCCCAGGTATTTAAAAGAGCCGTCAGTAATTTTAAGTGCGGTATGCGGAAGTGAGGAGGGATGTGGGTTAGTGAGGTATGTCAGCTCCGATTTGTTTACAAGTTTACCTTGTATCCTGAGATAACTTCAAACTGTTGGAAAATGGAGACCAGTCTGGGTATGGTGGTGCTTGGGTTAACGACGTATAGGAGTAAGTCATCAGCATATAGAGACAAATGCATAAGGTGAGTTCCTACTTTGATTGCTGGCAGTTTGCTTCTTATGTATATGGCTAGGGGCTCTATAGCTAGGTTGAACAGGAGGGGTGATAATGGGCATCCCTGTCGGGTACTTCTTCTGAGGGAGAAAGGTTGGACACTTCACCGTTTACTATTATAGAGGTGCGTGGATTGTGATATAATGTTTGTATGAGGTTATGAAAAGTCACCCTTAATGCCAAATTTTTCTAGAGTGGTCGATAGGTGGTCCCATTCCACCCTGTCGAACGCTTTTTCCCGCGTCGACAGAGAGGAGTCACGCTTCTGGGAGTGCTTCAGCTTTGTTCTGGTCACGATGTCTTCCCTGCCAGTAAAAGTCTATCAGTGCTAATGTCTTGCGTATGTTGGTGACTGAGGAGCGGAGCTTCATGAAGCCTGTCTGGTCCGTGTGGATAACTGTGCCTAATACACCAGCTAGTCTGGTCGCTAATATTGCTGTGAAGAGCTTATACTCATTGTTCAAGAGTGCTATTGGCCTATAAGAGGCAGGGAGCATTGGGTCTCAATCTTGTTTTGGAATTAAGCACATCAGGGCATCTGTGAAATTGGTTGGGGGAGTTGCTGTGCCTTTTAAGTAAGCTGTAAATGAATTGGGCCAGCAAAGGGCTTAATTCTGTTTGCAGAAGCTTGTAATATTCAATTGGTATCTTATCAGGGCCTGGGGTTTTACCTAGTTTGGCTGCTTTAATGGATTTCAGGACTTTCCGACGGTCAGGATAGGGGCATTGAGGTGGTTCTAGGTTTTCTGGGCTCAGGGAGGGAGGGTTAAGTTGATCCCAGAAATGGTGTCTGTCATTCTGTGTGCATGGTTGCGCAGAATAGAGTCCGGAATAAAAGTTAAGAAATTCTGATGTGATTGATTTGGTGTCTGAGTGAAGTACCCCTTGCTTATGGATGGCAGGAATGATGGATTTGGGGTTAGCCAGTTTAACTACATTGGCCAACAGTCTTCCGGTTTTATCACCAAACCTATAAAAACGGCCCTTTCTACAGGGAGTGCAGAATTATTAGGCAAGTTGTATTTTTGAGGATTAATTTTATTATTGAACAACAACCATGCTCTCAATGAACCCAAAAAACTCATTAATATCAAAGCTGAATATTTTTGGAAGTAGTTTTTAGTTTGTTTTTAGTTTTAGCTATTTTAGGGGATATCTGTGTGTGCAGGTGACTATTACTGTGCATAATTATTAGGCAACTTAACAAAAAACAAATATATACCCATTTCAATTATTTATTTTTACCAGTGAAACCAATATAACATCTCAACATTCACAAATATACATTTCTGACATTCAAAAACAAAACAAAAAACAAATCAGTGACCAATATAGCCACCTTTCTTTGCAAGGACACTCAAAAGCCTGCCATCCATGGATTCTGTCAGTGTTTTAATCTGTTTACCATCAACATTGCGTGCAGCAGCAACGACAGCCTCCCAGACACTGTTCAGAGAGGTGTACTGTTTTCCCTCCTTGTAAATCTCACATTTGATGATGGACCACAGGTTCTCAATGGGGTTCAGATCAGTTGAACAAGGAGGCCATGTCATTAGATTTTCTTCTTTTATACCCTTTCTTGCCAGCCACGCTGTGGAGTACTTGGACGCGTGTGATGGAGCATTGTCCTGCATGAAAATCATGTTTTTCTTGAAGGATGGCAGACTTCTTCCTGTACCACTGCTTGAAGAAGGTGTCTTCCAGAAACTGGCAGTAGGACTGGGAGTTGAGCTTGACTCCATCCTCAACCCGAAAAGGCCCCACAAGCTCATCTTTGATGATACCAGCCCAAACCAGTACTCCACCTCCACCTTGCTGGCATCTGAGTCGGACTGGAGCTCTCTGCCCTTTACCAATCCAGCCACGGGCCCATCCATCTGGCCCGTCAAGACTCACTCTCATTTCATCAGTCCATAAAACCTTAGAAAAATCAGTCTTGAGATATTTCTTGGCCCAGTCTTGACATTTCAGCTTGTGTGTCTTGTTCAGTGGTGGTCGTCTTTCAGCCTTTCTTACCTTGGCCATGTCTCTGAGTATTGCACACCTTGTGCTTTTGGGCAATCCAGTGATGTTGCAGCTCTGAAATATGGCCAAACTGGTGGCAAGTGGCATCTTGGCAGCTGCACGCTTGACTTTTCTCAGTTCATGGGCAGTTATTTTGCACCTTGGTTTTTCCACACGCTTCTTGCGACCCTGTTGACTATTTTGAATGAAACGCTTGATTGTTCGATGATCACGCTTCAGAAGCTTTGCAATTTTAAGAGTGCTGCATCCCTCTGCAAGATATCTCACTATTTTTTGACTTTTCTGAGCCTGTCAAGTCCTTCTTTTGACCCATTTTGCCAAAGGAAAGGAAGTTGCCTAATAATTATGCACACCTGATATAGGGGTGTTGATGTCATTAGACCACACCCCTTCTCATTACAGAGATGCACATCACCTAATATGCTTAATTGGTAGTAGGCTTTCGAGCCTATACAGCGTGGAGTAAGACAACATGCATAAAGAGGATGATGTGGTCAAAATACTCATTTGCCTAATAATTCTGCACTCCCTGTATGTGTCTGAAAAAGGTGATCTTGTTGGGATAGAGCATCCTCTCTTAATTTCTTTTCTCATAGAATTTGTTTCTATTTTGGAGGGAGGGGTGGGCTAGGTATTGGTTGTATGCAGCTGTTACTTCCGCGGTGGTTGTAGTTTCCACCTTTTTCCGTTTAGCGTTATAGTGGGCGGTGAAGCTGGTGATTTGTCCCCTCATAACTGCCTTGGATGCTCCCCAAAAGATACCCGGGTTATTAAGATGCTGGGCGTTAAATTTGTGATATTCCTCCCACTGGGATTTTAAGTGTTTTCTGAACTCAATGTTATGATAAAGGTAGGTAGGGAATCTCCAGTTCCCCTGTGTGGGGGTGTGGGTCCGGGTTCCAAGTTGCAACCATATGGGCGCATGATCAGAGATTATGATGTCTGATATGTCGGTTTGCGGGATCTGTGTGTGCAGTTGTTTAGAGCATAGAAAGTAGTCAATGCGTGAAAGCGTCCCATGTGTTTTAGAGGCACATGTAAAGTCTCTCCTGGTCGGGTGGCGTGAACGCCATAGATCAATGAGATTTAGGGATGTTTTGAAATTAGCCATGACTGCTGTTTCGTTTCCTAGCATGTGTTTTCTCTTTTCTCTGTGTGTGTGTCAGCTCTACGATCTAATGATAGGTCTTGGGCCAGATTGAAGTCGCCCCCCAGAATTAATGGCTTATCTGCATGTAAAGCTAGAGGAGGATTGTAAGCGAGTGCCAAAATTGTGGTCTAAATTGGTTGGGTCCGTAAATGTTACATATGGTATATGATTGGTTGTCTAGCTGTAGGCCAGCTTATGATATATCTACCTTTTGGGTCTACTGTGATGGGGGTTAATCTGGACTGACAGGCCTTTGCGGACCAAAATGGCTACTCCTCGCTTGCGCCCTTCAGTAGGAGTATAGTATACCTGGTCTACCCATCTGCACCCCTTAGTTTCTCATGCTCTGTTTCTGTGAGTGTGTCTCTTGCAGGAGGGCCAAGATCTGTGTGAAGACGTTTGAGATGTTGCAATATGATACTGCGTTTGGCCGGAGAGGTTATGCCTCCACGTTCCAGGACACTACTCTAAGGGGCATGCCATAGTGTTGGGCAGAAAGGGATGTATTTGGTGTAAGGTTTGTGGTGAATGTGTGGTCTATGGGTCTATACCATTTCTGGTCAGTTGGATAGAAATCAGTAATTGTTTTGCTGAGGTCACACAGGAATGTATAGGTGGGTGTAAGTAACTCAAGCTTATATGTCCGGGGTAACATTGACTTACGGACCCAGTGTTTCTGGAGTCAGGCAACTGGGCGGAATCCAGGTGCTCCTCCAAGAACCCCTGCTGTTGCTGGCGTGGTCCGGCTCCGATTGTTTCAGCAGTGTAGGGTCAATGTCTCTATTGCCCAATCGTAAGGGCGCTGGTATTGCCCTTTGTCTTCTGCCGCTCTGAATCGCGGCTCTTCGTTGTGGATGGTAAACTGTCGGTGGGGAGCCGTTCTTGGGGGCTCCTGAAATATGGGGTGCCAGGCAGGGTGCGGTGATCACCTGCTAATGCTGGGGGCTATGCTCGGGGTCAATTACCGACTGCTGGGGTGTTTAGGCGGAGAGGTATAGCGGGAGCTCCTCTATCTTGCGGCTAGTTGGATCGCCCGCCCACCGGAAGTCTATTTTTCGTAATTTTAGACTGTTTTTTTTTTTGTAATGTTATATTTTTTTTAGCAGTGTTAGGATTTTTTAATTTAGTAATTTAGGTTTTTTATTTTTTGGTACATTTTTTTAAAATAGTTATGTTAGGTTTATTTATAGTTAAAGCTTGTTTTTTTTTTATTTCACAGGTAAGTTTTTATTTATTTGAAGGTAGTTATATTGTAAGTTTAATTTAAAGTTAGCAGTGTGTAAGGTTTAGGGGCTATTAGTTTAATTTAGTTTGTAGCGATGTGGTTAAGCTGGCGGTTTAAGTGGTTTTATTTAGGTAGTTGCGAATGTGGTGTGTGGCGGTTTAGGGGTTAATAGGTTTAGGTTAGTATTTGCAATGTGGGTGTTTGGTGGTTTAGGGGTAATAGTATTATTTAGGTGTTAGCAATGTGGGGGGTCGGTGGTTTAGAGGATAATAGGTTTAGGTTAGTACTTGCGATGCGGGTTGCGGAATAGGGGTTAATAGGTTTGTTATAATATTTGCGATGCGTGAGGATGGCGGTTTAGTGGTTAATAGGTAGTTTCTAGGTGTTTAGTGTGCTTTGTAACATTTTCGTTACCAGTTTTGTGAAACATTTTTGTTTTGCAAAATCCATAACTACTGTTTTTTTATTGCGGAATGGATTGTTGCGGTATAAGCTATAACGCTAGCATAACAGCCGAACCACACAACCTGTAAGGCGTGTTATGTAAACATTTAATATAAATTATTAAACAAATATTAATAATAATTATTAATAATTAGTAGAGTTACTGAAAAACATACATATATATTCAAATTTTTTTTTTACATAATTTTCAAGAACATCTATAATAATATTTACTTTAATTATTAGACTTGTGAAGCCAAAATTATGTTTTGGAAACATGTTCGTAACAAATATTTGGAGACCAAATTTTGTTGGTTGCAGTTGCACTATTCGGTATTTGTTTTATTTAAAACAAAACAAATACTGAATTTTAGTTAAACATTTACATTATTTTTCATATATAACAAATCGAAATGTTCAAAGCTACAGGTGAATAAGTTCACCTGTAGCTTTATACTTACCTTTTGTATGCTGGAGAGTGTGCTAACTCAATTTTCATCATACCAAAGCCCCGGCCATGCTAACAGCAGGCTTAACGCACTCAGCTGCAAGTACCTGCACTAACCTCTTCAGTGCACAAAAGGTAAATAATAACCCTTATTTTTTTTAAAGGAAACAAATGAATACTGACAAATGTCCTCATTATTTATTTGTTTTCTTTTATTTATGTTGGTGCATTTATTCAGAATTTCGTTTCACCAAAACAAAATAAATATCCTTTTTCATTAAAATGTTTATTCAAAACAAAAGGAGTGCACTTCTTCATTAATTATAAGTATTTTTCAATATTTTATATTAATAAATACATAAGGCACCATAATATAACATATTGGGTCATCGCACATGAAGAATTAGTGCACCCCTGTCAATTTTTTTTTTGCAGATAATGCTCTTAACTATTTTCAATGTTTTAAAACCAATGGCACTACTACAGTTATTAAACATCTTCCTCATATAAAATCAAAATCAAATGATTGTAACTTTTAAAGGGACACTGTACCCAAATTGTTTATTTCATGATTCAGATAGAGCATGACATTTTAGACAACTTTCTAATTTACTCCTATTATCAAATTTTCTTCATTCTCTTGGTATCTTTATTTTAAATGCAAGAATGTAAGTTTAGATGCCGGCCCATTTTTGGTGAACAACCTGGGTTGTCCTTGCTGATTGGTGGATAAATTCATCCACCAATAAAAAAGTGTCCAGAGTTCTGAACCCCAAAAAAAGCTTAGATGTCTTCTTTTTCAAATAAAGATATCAAGAAAACGTAGAAAAATTGATAATAGGAGTAAATTAGAAAGTTGCTTAAAATTGCATACTCTATCTGAATCATTCATTATCCAGTTCTATCTGAATCACGAAAGAAAAAATTTGGTTTCAGTGTCCCTTTAAGGATTGATATGTATATATATATATGTATATATATATATATATATATATATATATATATATATATATATATATATATATATACATATATACACACACACACACTTACAGGAACGAACAACTAGCTCAATAACATTGTTAGCCTGTTCTATGGCATTTACTACCTGGGTGCAGCCATAGAAAAGGCTAACAATTTTATTGAGCTGGTTGTTCCTTCCTGTGTATATACACACATAACATACACACCACATATATATATATATATATATAATATATATATATATATATATATATATATATATACACAGTTGTGCTCATATGTTTACATACCCTTGGCAGAATTTATGATTTCTTGGCCATTTTTCAGAGAATATTGAATGATAACACAAAAACATTTCTTTCATTCATGGTTAGTGTTTGGCTGAAGCCATTTATTATCAATCAACTGTGTTTACTCTTTTTAAATCATAATGACAACAGAAATTACCCAAATGACCCTGATCAAAAGTTTACATACCCTGGTGATTTTGGCCTAATAACATGCACACAACTTGACACAAAGGGTTTTGAATGGCTATTAAAGGTAACCATACTCACCTGTGATCTGTTTTTTTGTAATTAGTGTGTTGTGTATAAAAGGTCAATGAGTTTCTGGACTCCTGAGAGACCCTTGCATCTTTCATCCAGTGCTGCACTGACGATTCTGGATTCTGAGTTATGGGGAAAGCAAAAGAATTGTCAAAGGATCTTCGGGAAAATGTAGTTGAACTGTATAAAACAGGAAAGGGATATAAAAATAAATCCAAGGAATTGAGAATGCAAATCAGTAGTGTTCAAACTCTAATAAAGAAGTGGAAAATGAGGGGTTCTGTTGAAACCAAACCACGGTCAGGTAGACCAACTAAACTTTCAGCCACAACTGCCAGGAAAATTGTTCGGGATGCAAAGACAAACCCACAAATAACTTCAGGTGAAATACAGGACATGTGGTGCGGCTGTCAATATGCACAATAAGAAGGCACTTGAAGAAAGATGGACTGCATGGTCGAGTCGCCAGAAGAAAGCCATTACTACGCAAATGCCACAAAGTATCCCACTTACAATACACCAAACAGCACAGAGACAAACCTCAAACCTTCTGGCACAAAGTAAAAAAAAACTATGATGAAAGGTACACCATTCCTACTGTGAAACACGGAGGTGGATCGCTGATGTTTTGGGGATTGTGTGAGCTACAAAGGCACAGGAAATTTTGGTCAGAATTGATGGCAAGATGAATGTGGTATGTTATCAAACAGAACCCCTCATTTTCCACTTCTTGATTAGAGTTTTAACACTGCTGATTTGCATTCTCAATTCCTTGGATATCTTTTTATATCCTTTTCCTGTTTTATACAGTTCAACTACCTTTTTCACGAAGATCCTTTGACAATTATTTTGCTTTCCCCATGATCAGAATCCAGAAATGTCACTGCAGCACTGGATGAAAGATGCAAGGGTCTGTCAGGAGTCCAGAAACTCATTGACCTTTTATACATACACACACTAATTAGAAGCAAATAGATCACAGGTGAGAATGGTTACCTTTAATAGCTATTCAAACCCTTTTGTGTCAACTTGTGTGCATGTTATCAGGCCAAAATCACCAGGGTATGTACACTTTTGATCAGGGTCATTTGGGTAGTTTCTGTTGTCATTATGATTTAAAAAGAGTAAACACAGTTGATTGATAATAAATGGCTTCAGCCAAACACTAACCATGAGTGAAAGAAATGTTTTTGTGTTATCATTCATATTCCCTGAAAAATGGCCAAGAAATCATAAATTCTGCCAGGGTATGTAAACGTAATGAGCACAACTGTACACAACATTGTACAATTGTACACATGTCTAATAGTCTGTTTCAATGAAGGACTGCAATCGCTGGATTTCGACTACAGGATTAAATATTTTTTGTGGTAACGTTTCAGGGTTCGCAGACCCTTTCCTCAGACCAGACAATTGTGCAAGTGAACAAAGTGCAATTTAAAGGTGCTAAGCCCCACCCATCAAACAATTACTGAAAATTGCACCAAAACTATGTTGTCATGGCAACACCCTGGTTGCTAGGTAATCAATCTAACACACTAATCTATAGGTATAACAACATATTACAATATATACATAAATCCAGTGTCTATTCAATCTCAACATAATATTCATAAATGGTGACATAAGTGAACCCAATGAAGAAAGAACCATAGGCCTAGATTTGGAGTTTGGCGGGTAGATGGGCTGTTAACGCTACGCGGGCTTTTTCTGGCCGCACCATAAAATTAAACTCTGGTATCGAGAGTCCCAAAAAATGCTGCGTTAGGCTCCAAAAAAGGAGCGTAGAGCATTTTTTACCGCAAATGCAACTCTCGATACCAGAGTTGCTTACGGACGCGGCCAGCCTCAAAAACGTGCTCGTGCACGATTCTCCCATAGGAAATAATGGGCTGTTTGAGCTGAAAAAACCTAACACCTGCAAAAAAGCAGCGTTCAGCTCCTAACAGCAGCCCAATGTTCCTATGGGGCAAACACTTCTACGTCTGCACCTAACACTCTAACATATACCCCGAGTCTAAAACACCCCTAACCTTACACTTATTAACCCCTAATCTGCCGCCCCCCGCTATCGCTGACCCCTGCATATTATTATAAACCCCTAATCTGCCCGCTCCGTAAACCGCCGCAAACTTACATTATCCCTATGTACCCCTAATCTGCTGCCCCTAACACCGCCGACTCCTATATTATTATTTATTAACCCCTAACCTGCCCCCCCACAACGTCGCCGCCAGCTACTTACAATAATTAACCCCTAATCTGCCGACCGCAAAGCGCCGCCACCTACGTTATCCTTATGTACCCCTAATCTGCTGCCCCCTACACCGCCGACCCCCTATATATATATTTATTAACCCCTAATCTGCCCCCCTCAACGTCGCCGACACCCTGCCTACACTTATTAACCCCTAATCTGCCAGAGCGGACCTGAGCGCTACTATATAAAGTTTTAACCCTAATCCGCCTCACTAACCCTATCATAAATAGTATTAACCCCTAATCTGCCCTCCCTAACATCGCCGACACCTAACTTCAATTATTAACTCCCTAATCTGACGACCGGAGCTCACGGGCTATTCTAATAAATGTATTAACCCCTAAAGCTAAGTCTAACCCTAACACTAACACCCCCTAAATTAAATATAATTTTAATCTAACGAAATTAATTAATCTTATTAAAAAATTAATTCCTATTTAAAGCTAAATACTTACCTGTAAAATAAATCCTAATATAGCTACAATATAAATAATAATTACATTGTAGCTATTTTAGGATTAATATTTATTTTACAGGCAACTTGGTAATTATTTCTAACTAGGTACAATAGCTATTAAATAGTCACGAACTATTTAATAGTTACCTTAGTTAAAATAATAACAAAATTACCTGTAAAATAAGTCCTAGCCATAGAGTTATAATTAAACCTAACACTACCCTATCAATAAATTAATTAAATAAAATGCCTACAATTACCTACAATAAACCTAACACTACACTATCAATAAATAAATTAAATACAATTTCTACAAATAAATACAATTAAATAAACTAACTAAAGTACAAAAAATAAAAAAGAACTAGTTTACAAAAATAAAAATATTTACAAAACATAAGAAAAATATTACAACAATTTTAAACTAATTACAGCCTACTCTAAGCCCCCTAATAAAATAACAAAGACCCCAAAATAAAAAAATGCCCCTACCCCTATTCTAAATTAATAAATTTAAAAAGCTCTTTTACCTTACCAGCCCTGAACAGGGCCCTTTGCGGGGCATGCCGCAAGAAAATCAGCTCTTTTGCCTGTAAAAAAAAAACATACAATACCCCCCCCCAACATTACAACCCACCACCCACATACCCCTAATCTAACCCAAACCCCCCTTAAATAAACCTAACACTAAGCCCCTGAAGATCTTCTCTACCTTGTCTTCGACCTCACGGGTATCACGATCGGTCCCTGGCTCCCGCAATCTTCATCCAACCCAAGCGGGGGCTAGACATCCACTGAAGAAGTCCAGAAGAGGGATCCAAAGTCTTCCTCCTATCCGGCAAGAAGAGGACATCCGGACCGGCAAACATCTTCATCCAAGCGGCATCTTCAATCTTCTTCCATCTGGTGCGGAGCAGGTCCATGTGAAGCAGCCGACGCGGATCCATCCTCTTCTTCGGCGTCTCCCCGACGAATGACGGTTCCTTTAAGGGACGTCATCCAAGATGGCGTCCCTCGAATTTCCGATTGAGCTGATAGGATTCTATCAGCCAATCGAATTAAGGTAGGAATATTCTGATTGGCTGATGGAATCAGCCAATCAGAATTCAAGTTCAATCCGATTGGCTGATCCAATCAGCCAATCAGATTGAGCTCGCATTCTATTGGCTGTTCCGATCAGCCAATAGAATGCGAGCTCAATCTGATTGGCTGATTGGATCAGCCAATCGGATTGATCTTGATTCTGATTGGCTGATTCCATCAGCCAATCAGAATATTCCTACCTTAATTCCGATTGGCTGATAGAATCCTATCAGCCAATCGGAATTCGAGGGACGCCATCTTGGATGACGTCCCTTAAAGGAACCGTCATTCGTCGGGAGACGCCGGAAGAAGAGGATGGATCCGCGTCGGCTGCCTCAACATGGACCCGCTCCGCACCAGATGGAAGAAGATCGAAGATGCCGCTTGGATGAAGATGTTTGCCGGTCCGGATGTCCTCTTCTTGCCGGATAGGAGGAAGACTTTGGACCCTCTTCTGGACTTCTTCAGTGGATGTCTAGCCCCCTCTTGGGTTGGATGAAGATATCGGAGCCAAGGACCGATCGGTGATACCCGGTGAGGTGAAGACAAGGTAGGAAGATCTTCAGGGGCTTAGTGTTAGGTTTATTTAAGGGGGGTTTGGGTTAGATTAGGGGTATGTGGGTGGTGGGTTGTAATGTTGGGGGGGTATTGTATGTTTTTTTTTACAGGCAAAAGAGCTGATTTTCTTGGGGCATGCCCCGCAAAGGGCCCTGTTCAGGGCTGGTAAGGTAAAAGAGCTTTTAAATTTATTAATTTAGAATAGGGTAGGGCATTTTTTTATTTTGGGGGTCTTTGTTATTTTATTAGGGGGCTTAGAGTAGGTGTAATTAGTTTAAAATTGTTGTAATATTTTTCTAATGTTTGTAAAAAAAATTTATTTTTTGTAACTTAGTTCTTTTTTATTTTTTGTACTTTAGTTAGTTTATGTAATTGTAGTTATTTGTAGAAATTGTATTTAATTTATTTATTGATAGTGTAGTGTTAGGTTTTATTGTAGGTAATTGTAGGTATTTTATTTAATTAATTTATTTATTATAGTGTTAGGTTTAATTATAACTAGGTAACTATTAAATAGTTCTTAACTATTTAATAGCTATTGTACCTAGTTAAAATAATTACCAAGTTGCCTGTAAAATAAATATAAATCCTAAAATATCTATATAATAATTATAATTTATGTTGTAGCTATATTAGGATTTATTTTACCGGTAAGTATTTAGCTTTAAATAGGAATAATTTATTTAATAAGAGTTAATTAATTTTGTTAGATTAAAATTATATTTAACTTAGGGGGGTGTTAGTGTTAGGGTTAGACTTAGCTTTAGGGGTTAATACATTTATTAGAATAGCGGTGAGCTCCGGTCGTCAGATTAGGGGTTAATAATTGAAGTTAGGTGTCGGCGATGTTAGGGAGGGCAGATTAGGGGTTAATACTATTTATGATAGGGTTAGTGAGGCGGATTAGGGGTTAATAACTTTATTATAGTAGCGCTCAGGTCCGCTCGGCAGATTAGGGGTTAATAAGTGTAGGCAGGTGTCGGCGACGTTGTGGGGGGCAGGTTAGGGGTTAATAAATATAATACAGGGGTCGGCGGTGTTAGGGGGAGCATATATATATGACATATATATGTGTGTGTGTATACACACGATATACAATCATATTGAAAGATAAAGCAGATAAGCATTATTTTTAAGAATATAAACCTTGTGTCTGAGTGGGGGTTAACTCATACAGTAGGACCTCAAGTGGCTCATTATCATTGGTCCCCTGTTACAAGTGGCAATCAAGGACTGGAATAAACATTGTATACCGTGGCTGTCCCTGGGTGTACAGAGTTAGAATCCCAATGTATGGTTCTTCAGCATTGTGGTTGTAGTTAAAAGCTGTAGTAGTTCAATTCTTCAGTGGGGTACCCTACTTCCTCGCCTTTGTGTTGTGGCAAGACCCTCCTAGTGTGGAATCAGAGTGTGGGTGTACCAAATAACCTCTCATGTGTGCATTATGTATTAAGCTGGCCCAACCTAGTAGGCATCCCATTGTAGCATGTGACCCCCACTGGTCAGGGATCCCAGAACATAATATAGCATCAGGTATATCTTGGTCCCTCACCCATTCTTCTGTGTCTAAAGGAAGCAGTGCAGGTCAATCAACATATTCAGGCCTCTTGGATATAGGGTACCCAGTCGGTGTATCCAACTTGCTTCCATTTGGAGAAGTGTTCTGTCACGGGCCCCTCCCCGTTTAAGGGTGGAACATGGTCGATTAGGATAAACTTTAAATCCATAGCCTTATGTTTGGCCTGTAAAAAATGTCTTGCTACAGTTTGGTGGGAAACTCGCTTGTCCAGTGCACTCCGAATAGCCGAGCGGTGATTGGCCATCCTTAGCCGTGCGTTGTCAGTCGTCTTTCTGACGTAATATTGTCCACAGCAACAACTGAGCAAGTAAATCACGTGGCTTGTCATGCATGTGATAAAATGCCTTATGGAGTATTTCTGAGTTGTGTGAGGGTTCCAGAAGATCTTACAGGGAATCATACCATTACAAGCAGTTTTCTTGGTCTTGCGCCATTGTTGTTTCTTGTAGCAATACTGTGGGTCTGTGAACATCAATCTGTCTCTCAAGCTTCTTCCACGCTTGTAGCCCATAATTGGTGGGTCCATCTGACCAAACGGGAGTGTTTTATCTGTTCCAAGGATCTCCCATCTGTTTCTGATGTTATCAGCTAGTGCCTTCTTGCCTTTATTATAGGTGGTAGAGAAAACCATCCTGGCCTTCATTTTATCATCAGGTTGGGTATCCTGTCATCATTTTTGGGATGTAACCTCCTGTCTCACCTCCTCTATGAGGTTGATTTTATAACCCTGTTGTAGATACTTGTGAGTCATCATGTCCAACTGAAGTTCTCGGTTTATTGTTTCGTTGTTGTTCCTCACCACCCTGATCATTTGGGATTTTATTTTTGCCTCATGGGTATGTGGAGTGTGGTTGCTTGAGGCCTCCAGCTGAGAATTTCTGTCAGTTGGCTTAGTGTATTGGGCAGTGAAGAGTTTATCCTGTTTCTTATAAATCCTTAAGTCAAGAAAATCAATATGGTCCTTATCATACTTAAGTTCAAAATTAATTGGTGACTCTAGATTATTGAATTGTGCTACCCAGTCGGTTAGTGTTTTTTCAGGCCCATGCCATATGAAGAAGACATCGTCAATATACCTTTTGTAGTACTTAACCGATCGGTGGTTGTATATGTCCATGATTTCACACTCATAATGCTCCATGTAAAGGTTAGCATAGGATGGGGCCACATTTGACCCCATAGCTGTCCCCATAAGTTGTTGATAAAAAGTGTTCTCAAATCGGAAGTAATTAAGTTTTAGACATTTTGACAAAATATCCAAAATAAAAGCGATGGGTGGGCCTATATAGGGAAAATGGGCTATTGCTTATTCAACAGCCTCAAACCCGCAAGAGTGTGGAACAACAGTGCATAGGCTCCTCACATCCATTGTCACTAGTAAGTCATCCTCATTGATCCCTTCCACGGAGTTCAACATAGTGATAAGGTCTCCTGAATCCCTAATGTATGAGTTCATCCATCTCACCACAGGTTGTAGGAGAGCATCTATGTACTGTGCCGATGGTTGCAGTAGAGAACCCCTGGTCAATACAATTGGCCTACCAGGGGGGTTCAGCTGGTCTTTGTGAATCTTTGGCAAAGTATATAATATAGGGTGGATGGGATGTGTTGTACTGAGGAATTTGTATTCATCCTGGTCAATCCAATTGTGTTGGAGTGCTTCTGTCAGTGTCCCATCAATCTCATTTTTGAAATCTTTCTTGAGATCCCAGGTCAGTTTCTTATAAGTCAAGTTGTCACTCAATTGTTGCAGAATCTCATTGCAGTATTGGGCATAGTTCATGATTACAATGGCCCCACCTTTGTCAGTTGGTTGTATTATTATGTTGAAAGTAAAAGAGAGAGCGCCTAATGGTGTGATATCGTCTGAAACCAGGTAGATATAATCATTAATATCATCCGCCAAATGGATACTCATAAAAGGGTTGGCGCTCACAAGTAGTGCATACAGGCAGGCTGACCTTTGTACAGCAGTCAGTACGCTGAATATATGAAATTCGTATTGTAGATCTGTTGTTATAGAAAAGGGAGAGAGCGCCTAATAGTGCAATAACGTCTGAACCCAAAAAGACACACACAAAATAGCAGTAGCAACCAGATGGGTACTCACAAAAGAGTTGGCACTCGCAAGTAGTGCATTCAGGCAGGCTGACCTTAATGCAGCAGTCAGTACGCTGAGCTAATAGGATTCGTATCCCTCTGGCCGATGGTATGGTAGTTTGAAGACTTTGGCAGCTCTGGCTTGTCCTTAGCACCCAAAGTGTGTGCACGATCAGCATCTGCAACTAAGCGGTTCTGTGTTAAACAGTAATCCAGTAATTCCAAAAAGAATTTCAGAGCCTGCAGAACATCCTGTAACCCCTCGTACCTTGGAGGGGTTACAGGATGTTCTGCAGGCTCTGAAATTCTTTTTGGAATTACTGGATTACTGTTTACCACAGAACCGCTGAGTTGCAGACGCTGATCGTGCACACACTTTGGGTGCTAAGGACAAGCCAGAGCTGCCAAAGTCTTCACAAACACAAACCCGATCACAGTTTCTCAATTGCACTAGATCAACATTAATTTTTAACATTTCACATTCCAATGTTCTTCACATAGCAGAATATGTTCTATTTATTCATACATACACATTTCTATATGTATCTGATGTTTTTTAGGGGAAATATATATCCATACCTATATATAGATGATTATATATAGGTATAGATATATGCAGATATATACATATATATATAGGAATATCTATTTATAAATACTTAGAACATATGCCCTTATGAAAAGAACACTCTAATGTGAAATATTTGCATTACATACATATTTAAACACTTTATTAAATGTGAATTCTGCATAAATATGATTTTTCATGTTTTTAGCTGCTTGACTGCAAAGGGCTCTAATGCACTTATAAATATGTCTATATGTGTATACATATGGCTTTATGTGTTTATATATGTATATATGTCTGTAAATACACATATACACATATAAATACATAAATACTTATATACACACATACTGTATGTATATATATATATAATATATATATATATATAGTCAAAGATACCAGCACTCTCTATTTAGAATATAAGACCGGAGTGCACTCAAGCATATCCATCAAAGTAATCCAAAGGAGGCACTCACCGTGATATAATACGGTGTGAACGTTTTCGGGGTATAATCCCTGTCCTCAGACTCCTGAAAATCAAAACAGTGTATACACTGTTTTGAAAACGTTCACTCCTTTGGATTACATTGATATATATATATATATATATATATATATATATATATATATATATATATATATATATATATATAGAGAGAGAGAGAGAGAGAGAGAGAGAGAGAGAGAGAGAGAGAGAGAGAGAGAGAGAGAGTGAGAGGGAGAGAGAGAGAGAGAGAGACAGAGAGAGAGAGAGAGAGAGACATAGAGAGAGAGACAGAGATAGAGAGACAGAGAGAGAGACAGAGAGAGAGACAGAGAGACAGAGAGAGAGAGACAGAGAGAGAGACAGAGAGAGAGACAGAGAGAGAGAGACAGAGAGAGACAGAGAGAGAGACAGAGAGAGAGAGACAGAGAGAGAGAGAGAGAGAGAGAGACAGAGAGAGAGAGAGACAGAGAGAGAGAGACAGAGAGAGAGACAGAGAGAGAGACAGAGAGAGAGACAGAGAGAGAGAGACAGAGAGAGAGACAGAGAGAGAGAGAGAGAGACAGAGAGAGACACAGAGAGAGAGAGACAGAGAGAGAGACAGAGAGAGAGAGACAGAGAGAGAGAGAGACAGAGAGAGAGACAGAGAGAGAGAGAGACAGAGAGAGAGACAGAGAGAGAGACAGAGAGAGAAAAACATAGAGACAGAGAGAGAGAGAGACAGAGAGAGAGAGACAGAGAGAGAGAGACAGAGAGACAGAGAGAGACAGAGAGAGAGACAGAGAAAGAGAGAGACAGAGAGAGAGAGAGAGATAGAGAGAGACAGAGAGAGAGACAGAGCGAAAGAGAGAGACAGAGAGAGAGACAGAGAGAGAGAGAGAGAGAGAGAGACAGAGAGAGAGACAGAGAGAGAGAGACAAGTTTATATTTATTGCTTACAGTATATTTCTCAGCAAATACCGTTCCATAAAACTGAAATAATTTAATATATTTTTGGTATATTGCAGTATATTCTAATACCTACTACCTAGTAAGTTTGTTCCCACTCTTTCATTTTCTAACAATCCTTAAACATTTCAAATAAGAATAGAGAAGCAAATATCATTTGAATTCTGACAAATAATTGATTAATGTAGATTCCCATGATTAATACTTTAGGTAAAGCTGAAGGTAAATGAAAATGAAAAAAGGTTATTGATTTCTTAAAATCTATAGCATATCCAATCCCTTTTGCAATGTAACTATCACTTAATTAATCATGATCTTGTGTTTATTTTATAAAGAAAAACATAAATGACATGTACAAGTATAAAACAGAAGTGAGTATACCCTGTGCAATATCACTTAAAGGAACACTGAAGTCGAAATTAAACTTTCATGATTCAGACTGAGCATGCGTTTTTAAAAGACTTTCCAATTTGTTTTCATTATCAATTTGCACACTTCTTATATGCATACATTCTGAAGCACCAGCTCCTACTGAGCATGTGCACAAGTTCACAGTGTATATGTATGCTAGTCTGTGATTGGCTGATAGCTATCATATAAATGTATTTATTGAAGTGTCCATGTGCTTGTATTTATATAGGCATATCAACTCGCCAGATAAGGGAAAGATTAAATGAACATAAATCTAATATTAGAACAAAAGATATTAAATCTCCAGTTGCAGAACATTTCTTAAAGGCTGGAAATCAAGTGTCCCAACTTAGATTTCAAATTATAGATCAGAGAAGGATCCCGAGACATGGAGGTATTAGAGAGATCATGTTTAAACAGCGTGAGTTATACTGGATCCATATGTTGGAATCTAAGGAGCCTATGGGCAGGAATAAGGATTTTGATTTATCCATTTTTCTGTAATCCTTAGTGAGAATATTATTTTAGTTCCCAGTAGGTAACCAATATTACTTAGTGATTACATTATTTAATGTTATAAAAAAGTATTTCAATATTTTGGATATTCTATGAGTCTTTGATTATTTCATTTATATGTAAATTTTTTATAAAATACATGTAATTAGACATGTGCATGGCGGAAAAATTCGGTTCGGTTCGGATCGATTCGGATTTTTTTTCAAATTTCGGTTTGGATCTATTCAAATTTGGAAAAATTTGAATCAATTCGGTTTGGATTCGTTTCATATTTATTCGGATTCGAATAAATTCGGCTGAATTCGGTTCGATTCGGTTCGGTTCGGAATTTCAGAATTTTCGGAATTTCGGTAAGTATTAGGTGGGATGTGCTGTGTATTAGACTAGTATTATGTACTGTATATTAGGTGTAACCCATAGCAGAGTGATATAACCTAATATACTGTACAATACTAGTGTAATCCATGGCCAGCCGAATCTACCAAATAAATCCGAATAAATCCGAACTAATTCAGATTTATTTGGTAGATTAGGCACTATTTTAATTCGGAAATTTGAATCGATCCGAATCCCGAATTTACAGAATTTGGCCGAATTTCCGAATCGATCCGAAACGAATCGCACATATCTACATGTAATATATGCTTTTATCCACTAGATGGCTGATGTTAAGATTGTAGGTCATTGTAGTATATTTTGTATTTGCCTGAGATTATTTCGACACGGGTGTGTTAATTGTGATTGAGGGGAGAGATTTAAGGTTTATAAGGTGCAATTCTAGTATGTGATGTATACAACATGATTAAGGGATAACACCCGAAACATCGTTGTTCTATGTTTGTTTGGAGTAGAAGTAAATAAATATACATCTTTTATTCTGGAGTGCTGCCATCTGCCTCTTTTTTCTACATTGTATTTGGGACTTGTTGGAGTAGAGTTCTGGATGAGGTGGCCACCCGTTTGATACAAAGGTGCTGGGGAGTATACATATTCTACTCAATGCAACAAAAGTCAGTACACTTTTCATTGCTGAGATTAAAATATTTATTTTTTCAATACTTTGTATTTCCACGTTTATTTTTGATGACTCAATCCTCATTCACATGGAGGATACCAGTGTTTCACAAATTTCTGGAGAGATCTTCTGCGATTGTTCAGAGACAAGTTTTATAAGCTGTTCTTTGCTGGAGATGTTGTGTTGCTATACCTTTCTCTTTAAAATACCCTAAAGGTGTCCTATTGGATTCAAGTCAGGTGATATACTTGGCCAAGTCATAGTTTTAAGTTTTTTCTTCTTTGAAAACTCTTTTGTGATTTTGGCAGTGTGCTTTGAATTGTTATCATACTAGAATATTCTCTTTTCTCAAGCTTCTGGAGACTAGGCGTCATCTTGTCAGCAAATATTTTGGTATACTCACAGGCCTTCATGGAGTCATCTATAATTATCTCCAAAACATCTTTTGCACTCATGTATCATCATACTCTCACCTCCATGCTGCCCTGTTTGGACTATGCATTCTCTGTGGGGAGCTAGGAGCGGGTTCTGTTAATGCTCTTATCTGTTTTGTGGTACTATGACTCATTCTACACCTCCTGATTACTGCTGCAACTGTGTTTTGACTGATTTTTAGTTGGCCACCTATCTTCCTGTATCCTTTTCCATCTTTGTGAAGTCTCACAATCAGATTTTTTAATTCCTCTAGCAATTCTTTTCTATGTGGAGCCATGATGCAGACATGCAGATAGACACAAACCAATTGATTAAAACACCACTACATTTATATGCATTGCTAAATAATACTTTTTTAAATACTGTAAAAATGTATGTAACAAATTGAAATAAATACAGCCCATATTATTGATCCATCCAGAAGAAAGAAAAAAAAATTAGACTGGGGCCGAATTATCAAGCTCCGAATAGAGCTTGATGCCCCTGTTTCAGCGCGAGCCTTCAGGCTCACCGGAAACAGCAGTTAAAAAGCACCGGTCTTAAGAACACTGCTCCGTAACTGATCCGCCACCTCTGAGGCTGCGGTCTGCAATCCGCTCGATCCTATACGATCGGGCTGATTGACACCCTTTGCTAGTGGCATTGCACAAGCAGTTCTGGTGAACTGTTTGTGCAATGTTAAATGCTGACAGTATATGCTGTCTGCATTTAGCGATTTCTGTCTGACATGATACGTTGTAGCGTATCATGTCTGACAGACATTGATAATTGTAAAAAGATAATTGCATAGATTAGACTCACGGTAAAAAAATAAATTTGATAAAAATAAAATATCTAGCAAAATAGAGAACTGTATTTTTACAATATTATATCCGTATAATACATGTATTCTATTAGAATAAAACAAACACATACCAGCTCATCAGGTCAAAAGAAAATACAAATAACCTTTAACTAAAACAATGGATTGGAACTTGGATAAATAGATAAAATCCATAGGCCTAGCTATTTTTTGCTAGCTAACAATAAATTATAAAGCAGACACCATTTTTTATGTTGTAACACCAGTCTAGAGCATTGCATCATCTATATTTTATTTTCCCTCAAGCTAATTGAGAAATTAAAAAAGTATTTTGTAAGGGAGCTGCTAAACTGTCTGTCTTTTAATTTTCAATAGCAATTTGACTGACAATTTTATTTTTCTGGGAGGAATTTTGTAATCTAACAATTATACCTTTTAGATGCAGACCTATACAGTTCATTAATAATTTAATTAAAGTCTCTGTAGAAAGAAAATTCTTTTAATCCAAGGAACAAAACAGATTTTATAGTTTATATAGGGCCAGATTACAAGTGGAGCGCTAAATATCACTTTCATGATATTTGCGCTCCACTGTGTAATACCAGTGCACGCTAATATGCGCTGGTATAACAAGTTCACAGCAATGTGAACGCGACCTTGCATTTGCATTTCTGGGAAGCATTGCACTCACGAGAGCGCGCTTCCATAGGCTTCTACGGGAGCCTCGTTCTGATGCCATCAGAGAGGGCATCAGAAATTCAGTGCAGTGAAGGGGTAAGTAGCTCAGTAATGGCAGCAATTTTAAATATATATGATTATATACATATATATTTATGTGTTAATATGTGTATATATACATATAAACACATAAATATATATGTATATAAGCATATACATTTACATGAAACACAATGTGAAGGCCCCCCACCCACCAACTTCAGCTCCAAAATACTGTCTAATGCTGTAATTGTATTAAAAATTAAAGATGCTTTTATATTTATTTTTTCATAAAATATGCTAGACTGTATTTTGGGGCCATTTGAGACACATTTATAAAATTAACCAGAGATCTGATCTAAGGTTAATTTTAAGGGGCATATTTATCAAGCTCCGTATGAAGCTTGATAAATATGCTGTAATGTTTTCCCCATTTGACACTTATCACAGCAAATAATGACTGTTTTTACACCAGTTAGTGTGCATTGTAAGAGTACACTCTAAAGTAAATTTCACTTAAAGGGACAATGAACCCAATTTTTTTCTTTAGTGATTCAGATAGAGCATGCAATTTTTTATTGGTGAATGAATTTATCCACCAATCAGCAAGGACAACCCAGGTTGTTCACCAAAAATGGGCCGGCATCTAAACTTACATTCTTGCATTTCAAATAAAGATACCAAGAGAATGAAGAAAATTTGATAATAGGAGTAAATTAGAAAGTTGCTTAAAATTTCATGCTCAATCTGAATCACGAAAGAAAATTTTTGGGTACAGTGTCCCTTTAAAGGGACAGTCAACTCAAAAAATGTTATTGTTTAAAAAGATAGATAATCCCTTTATTCCTTCATTCCACAGTTTTGCATAACCAACACAGTTATATTAATATACTTTTTACCTCTGTGATTACCTTGTATCTAAGAACTTTCTGATCACACTAACCATCAGCAAGCTCACTTGATACCTTAGTTATTGTATTGTGTACCTAGTTAACTGTGAGCCTAAAGCATTCTAAATACACTATAGAAGGTTTATTTGACTCATGTCCATCTTGAAGATGTTTACACTTATTTATTAATTTTAAATAATATTGATCACTTTAAATGTTAAACTTTGTATTAGCTATTATTACACAGGCTGGAATTGCTATTTGAGAAATGGCTATTGTACATTACTAACTTGACTAACATTTTGCTGTTATTTGTACTTTAATATCAGAAAACAATGTACACTGCAGTGTGCGTAAGGATGGCAGAATATTTAGGGGTGTACACTGTGTGCAGAATTATTAGGCAAATGAGTATTTTGACCACATCATCCTCTTTATGCATGTTGTCTTACTCCAAGCTGTATAGGCTCGAAAGCCTGCTACCAATTAAGCATATTAGGTGATGTGCATCTCTGTAATGAGAAGGGGTGTGGTCTAATGACATCAACACCCTATATCAGGTGTGCATAATTATTAGGCAACTTCCTTTCCTTTGGCAAAATGGGTCAAAAGAAGGACTTGACAGGCTCAGAAAAGTCAAAAATAGTGAGATATCTTGCAGAGGGATGCAGCACTCTTAAAATTGCAAAGCTTCTGAAGCATGATCATCGAACAATCAAGCGTTTCATTCAAAATAGTCAACAGGGTCGCAAGAAGCGTGTGGAAAAACCAAGGCGCAAAATAACTGCCCATGAACTGAGAAAAGTCAAGCGTGCAGCTGTCAAGATGCCACTTGCCACCAGTTTGGCCATATTTCAGAGCTGCAACATCACTGGAGTGCCCAAAAGCACAAGGTGTGCAATACTCAGAGACATGGCCAAGGTAAGAAAGGCTGAAAGACGACCACCACTGAACAAGACACACAAGCTGAAACGTCAAGACTGGGCCAAGAAATATCTCAAGACTGATTTTTCTAAGGTTTTATGGACTGATGAAATGAGAGTGAGTCTTGATGGGCCAGATGGATGGGCCCGTGGCTGGATTGGTAAAGGGCAGAGAGCTCCAGTCCGACTCAGGCGCCAGCAAGGTGGAGGTGGAGTGGAGTACTGGTTTGGGCTGGTATCATCAAAGATGAGCTTGTGGGGCCTTTTCGGGTTGAGGATGGAGTCAAGCTCAACTCCCAGTCCTACTGCCAGTTTCTGGAAGACACCTTCTTCAAGCAGTGAACAGTGTCTGGGAGGCTGTGGTTGCTGCTGCACACAATGTTGATGGTGAACAGATCAAAACACTGACAGAATCCATGGATGGCAGTCTTTTGAGTGTCCTTGCAAAGAAAGGTGGCTATATTGGTCACTGATTTGTTTTTGTTTTGTTTTTGAATGTCAGAAATGTATATTTGTGAATGTTGAGATGTTATATTGGTTTCACTGGTAAAAATAAATAATTGAAATGGGTATATATTTGTTTTTTGTTAAGTTGCCTAATAATTATGCACAGTAATAGTCACCTGCACACACAGATATCCCCCTAAAATAGCTAAAACTAAAAACAAACTAAAAACTACTTCCAAAAATATTCAGCTTTGATATTAATGAGTTTTTTGGGTTCATTGAGAACATGGTTGTTGTTCAATAATAAAATTAATCCTCAAAAATACAACTTGCCTAATAATTCTGCACTCCCTGTATAAGGGTAGGAAGTGTTTGGGGTTGTACATATGGTTAAGATAATGACTGTGGGAGAATGACTGAAGAGTATGCATAAGAGTAGGAGAGCACCGAAGGGTTTGGATGATAAGTGCACTTGTGTCCAGTATGGCATAAAAAGGGGTTACATGAGAACAGGAGTTCCTTGAGTTTTTAAATGGTTGTAAAAAGCACTTGAATGAGCCTAACAGTGGGAAAGTGTCTTGGGGTATATACATAAATATGGTGGGTCTCTTCGGATATGCATAGTGGTACAGTGTTTGGTGGGGGTTCATAAAAGAAGGAAAGCACTTGGGGAAGTGCATAGGCTTGGAAAATGCATCCACATGTTTGTGTAATTGTGCAAGGGGGTGAGTGTAGAAGGAGAAGAGAACCTGGTGGCTGTGAGTACGAGTGGGAGGGAACCTTAGATGTGCAGGTTCCATGGGAAGAGCATCTGTATATGCATGTGTGTGCATATTTTTATTATTTTTATTTTTTTTAACATCTGTGACATCTGGCATCATTAATGACATTGCCTAGAACTTCCTGGGATTTAATAACTGCCTGGTTGCTATTGCTTGTATAGTAAGAAAATGTGCAATACACTTCTGCTGTGCTATAATTCTGCTGTGGATAAAGGTTCCATGTGAAGAGTGTTTATTTTTTTATTTTTTTAATTATTAAATGTAAATTTAAATGTAATAAGGATATTTGTGGTAGCTTAAAAAAGTAGCTCCTTGTGCTGGGGAAGGCTATCCACCAAACCTAAAAAAATAAAAAATAAAATTAGGGATAGGGATAGGTATTAGAAGATGTGGTCCCCACCAGTGTCCCCATGATATCTAGTTTTGTATTCAATTTTTTTAAATCCCCAAATTTTATGGTTTAGAACTACCCCTATTGTTGTCCCATCACTAAACTTCCACACCAAAAAACTTCAAAGTGGTGAACACTAATTTATCGTGCTTAGCCCTAGACACTTGCTTAGAATTAAATGGGTTAAACATAAGCTATCAAAGAAAAAAATTGCTTATAAATAAAGAGCACATCATCAGTACAAGTAAAAACCCTACTTTTTGAATGAGTGAATATCATTATTATTATTTTTTTTCATTCAAAATATATCTTTGAATTTAAAACATAGTTTGTTTGATTACAATATTAAACAAATAAAAATCATGTTTGCATTTTTTTGAGCACAGCACATTATATTCACTTGAATTTGACAGACTGACATCACTGGTAATTATACTACAATAAGTTTTTTTTTTCTTCAGATGTAGATCATCGGAGGAAATGCTTGGACAATGTAATTGTAGCTTCTTAATAATACAGTAAAGCTCTATATGGTCAAAATGGTCAATTATGTATATCAGTGCATACTTAGAAAGCTGCAATTTATTTAATAACAGGGCAATTTTCTCTTTATGATAGCAACAGATTTCTGATGATGAGATACAAGGATTTACATGGAAGTCTTAGTTTATTTTTAAACTGCATCTGGCATCATTGACAAAGTTCACAAAACAGACACACGCCATTCTTAATGAAAAAGTTTATTTGAAACAAGTTTTCAAAATAACTAACTAAAGTCTTGATTAATGATGTCAGATAAACAATGCAATCTTGAACATTTGATTAAGATTCCAAATATTATGGCTCAATGCAGCGTTGAATTAATTTGTCTGACATTTGGGCAGTTTCTGATCAGATCACCAGCCATTATAAATCCAGATAATATGAAGTAAATTAAGTCACTATTTTTTATAATAATTTATCATTTTTGTGATTACACCAATCTTAACAAAATTTCTGCAGGGAGATAAATTTTTGGCATAAAATATTCTTATCTTAAGAGATTATTATGGTGATGTTTTAGAACATGCACCAATTTTTTTTTTGTTACTTGATAATCAAGTTAATTATTATGGCAACCTGGGAAAAGATGCCATTTTGAATTTACTATAATGGCTAAATTTAATTGATATACTGCAGTAGGCTGTGTTTGTATATAGAAACATCCTGTATATACACAGTATATACACAGTGTGTGTGTATATATATATATATATATATATATATATTATATATATATATATATATATATATATATCATGTCTGCTGCACATCGATAAATGTTGACATGATTCACATCACCCGCTAGCAGGGGGTGTCAATCAACCCGATCGTATTCGATCGGGTTGAATTTTGTCCACCGTCTCAGAGCAGCAGTGTTTAGGCCTGAAGGCTCACCAGAAACAATGGGCATCAAGCTCCATTCGGAGCTTGATAATTCGGCCCCATAGTCTTTACTGCATACAAATCTATCAAAACATTGTACAGAATTTTAATTTGTGAACTTGTCTAATCAAAATGTTTATTTTTTTAGTGCTCAGATTGGAGATCCTAGTTAAAAACAAAGGTGTAAGAGTTTTTACCCTTCTCTCTGAGCCGGATTACAAGCTGTGAGGTAAATCTGTTGCGTATACACTGTGCGCAATGTGGCTGTACTGCAATTTCCATTGCCCCTCCATTACAAGTTACAATAAAACTTTCTTTTTGCGTGCGTTATGGTGCGGTAACTCGCATACCCCACACAAACCAAGTTCAGACTTGGTGTGCTCGTGCACGTATTCACCTATAGAGATCAATGGAGAAAAAATATTGGTGGAAAAAATGTTGGAAGAAAATGTTTTGGAAAAATCGCCATCGCATTTGCGCATTTCCCATTGAAGTCTATGGATAAAAGAAACTTATCAAAAAACCTAACACCCTAACATAAGCCCTTAGTCTAATAACCCCTTAATTGCTGTCCCCCCACATTGCTAAAAAACTAAATAAAGTATTAACCCCTAAACTGCCATCACTCCCACATCGCCAAAAACGGAATGAACCCTTTTAACCCCTAAACTGCCATCTCCCCACATCACCAACAACTAAATAAACTATAAACCCCTAAACCACCATCCCCACATCGCAGCTACCTAAATTAAACTATTAAACCCTAAACATAACACCCTCTAACTTTAAATTAAAGTTACAATATACTAACTACCTTAAAATAAATAAAAATTTACCTGTGAAAAAATAAATAAAAACCTAAGCTTAAACTAAAAAAAACTAACATTACTTGTTTAAAAAATGAAAAATACCAAAAATCAAAAACCTACATTACCAAAAATAAAAAACCTTTAGAATCAAAGTCAAATTAGCAATAGGATATAAGCAGCTTTCATCCTATTGACTGATTTGAATTTGTCAGCCAATAGAAATGCAAGGGTATCCAACTGGAGACCGCATGAAGAGAACCTCCGTGTCGGATGGATTAAGATGAGGACCGATGACGCTGAAGACCTTGCCGCCTCCGCAGCATGGATGAAGATGGTCCCACAATGAATGAAGATGTTTGGCCGCTGGGATGAAGATGGATTTTTGGTCTTCATCAAAGGTGAGTACCAATTTTGGGGTTAGTGTAAGGATTTTTATATTTGGGGTGGGTTTTTTTTAGATTAGGCTTTTTTTATTTTTAATGGGCAGATAAAGAGATGCCCATTCAAATGCCCTTTTCGGTTCAATGGTAGATAAGGATTTCTTAGTTAGTTTTTTTTATTTTTTGGGGGGTGAAGGGGGTTGTTTTTTTTATTTTTTAAGGCAAAAGAGTTGTTAACTTTGGGGCAATGCCCTGCAAAAGGCCTTTTAAGGGCTATTGGTAGTTTACTTTTAGATTGGGGGTTTATTTTCTGGGGATGGTTTTTATTTTTGAGGGGCTTTGAAGTTTTTTATTGTTGTTAATGTTAGGTTTTTTTATTTTTGGTATTTTATTTTTTTTAAGCTTTGGTTTTATTTTATTTTTCACAGATAATTTTTTATTTATTTTAAGGTAGTGTTTTTATGGGGTGTTAGGTTTAAGGTTTAATAGTTTAATTTAGGTAGTCGCGATGTGGGGGGGCGGTGGTTTAGGGGTTAATAGGTTTATTACATTTTTGGCGCTGTGGGGAGAAAGCAGTTTAGGGGTAATTGGTTTACTTAGTTGTTGGCGATGTGGGGGGACAGCAGTTTAGGGTTAATACATTTATTTAGTAGTTGCACTGTGGGGGGACGGTGGTTTAGTGTTTAATAGTTAAATTTAGGTATTTGCAATGTGGGGAGACGGTGGTTAAGGGGTTATATCATGGATATCATGGGCTAACTGCTTCTCCCCATAGACATCTATGGGGCGGGCAAAGAAAGACTTTTCTATTTATCGATCGTGCTCAAACCCAACACTGTGCTAGATCAACTGCACTAAAGCAAAAGGTGCATTAGGAATACTTCAAATTCCTATGTTCTTCACTCAAAATATACATATATATTGTATATATGTATATATAAATATACATATAACTGAATACTTTTTTGTAAAATGTATTTATATATATATATATATATAGAGAGAGAGAGAGAGAGAGAGAGAGAGAGAGATAGATAGATAGATAGATAGATAGATAGAAAGAGATAGATAGATGATAGATAGATAGATAGATAATTTGGATGGATTTAAAATAAATAATAAATATTAAAAAACCACAATAACAGTGTTCCCCCCAGGACCTTTTTAATGGGTGCACCACCTGATTTTGCTTGCCAGGCGGCTAAGATTTTAGCCAAAACTAAGCTACAATTAGCTAACAGTAAAATATTTTAATGTTTATTGCTTAAATTATCATTCAATACAATTAATTTAAATTATGCATTTAATTTGTGCTTTGGATAAAATGCTATTTTTTTAGAAAAGTATTACACTGCCCCCCCCCCCGGCTACTTTATAATGCACCCCAGCTAGCAACGAATTTTGTGTGGGAAGAATACCTCGCAAAGAGATTTTATACCTAACATTTTTTAATTAAATTTGTACAACGTTTTTCATACTTAACATTATTTATTAAATTTGTATGATTTTTGTTACTTATTCATCGCTCCTTGTAGAAGGTCTGATAGGTGTGTATATATGTGTTTATATGTGTATATATGTAATAATTTAAATAATTAAATCATTGAATAAGTAAATCAGTAGATCTACTTTTTGTAATATTTTTTGAATTTCCATTTTATTTTTAAGAATACATTAACTATTTCTTAAAGCATCAATATATAGTTTTTTTTATAAATATAGTTGCCATTTTAATTTAAAACATTGAAGACACATTTATACACAAAGGTATTGAATGCCCATGAAAATAATATAAGTTGAAACAAACAAAAAATAGGGGTGCCCTTCTCTGTACAATATTAAAAAATTCCAAAAGAATACTTGTAAGAATAAAGTAAAACTCCACTAATAGAAAACACGTTCTCACATGAGTCTAATCTTGAAAATAGAATGTTAGACCTTTTTGCAATACTTGTATGGGTATCAGTCCAAGCAGTTGACTTGTGATGAAAGATGGCTCCTCTCCTAAAAATCAACACTGAAAAAGAAAACAGGTGCTAGATGCAAAAGCTGAACTTCTCAGCTGCCCAGCTGACTAATCTCCCTGTCGCAGCAGGAATCTGTAATGATCATGGATATTTCCTTATCAGACCAATCCTAGCCAGTAGTCTTCTTATCCCAGCATCAAGTGGAAAGATAAGGAAAAATCCTAGAACTAAGTAGTTTGGTTTAAAGGAATGAGGAAGAACAGGTACAGCGACAAGCAAGGAAGTCCAGACAGCAGAATAAAAAGGACACTAAGCCCAGCAAGGTACAGCAGAAGTAAGACAGTCTAATCCTCCTGGCAAGTAAGGGTTAAAGTGCCAGTAAACCCACAAAATAATGTTATATAATTCTGCACATAGTGCAGAATTATATAACATCAGCTTAGCGCAAACTTTGTACCTTAAAAGATTAAAGTGAAAAAATGCTATGAAATTTACATTCACAGTACGCCGCCCCTTGCTCTACTGAGCGGGTCTGTTTGTTTTCCCTAAGCCATCGGGCACGCTGTCTATTCCAGCCAGCCCGATCGCGCCATTCAACCCAATGTAACTAGCTCCCGCTCTGGTCTGATAGCAGGAGCGAGTTAGATTGAGTTTAATGGAGCGATCGGACCGCCTGTGAATAGACAGCGTGCCCGATGGCTTAGGAAAACAAACAGACCCGCTCAGTAGAGCAGGGCGGCGTACTGTGAAGTACATTTGTAGCATTTTTTTCACTTTATCTTTTAAGGTACAAAGTTTGTGCTAAGCTGATGTTATATAATCTGCACTATGTGCAGAATTATATAACATTATTTTGTGGGTTTACTGGCACTTTAACCCTTACTTGCCAGGAGGATTAGACTGTCTTACTTCTGCTGTACCTTGCTGGGCTTAGTGTCCTTTTTTATTCTGCTGTCTGGACTTCCTTGCTTGTCGCTGTACTGTTCTTCCTCATTCCTTTAAACCAAACTACTTAGTTCTAGGATTTTTCCTTATCTTTCCACTTGATGCTGGGATAAGAAGACTACTGGCTAGGATTGGTCTGATAAGGAAATATCCCATGATCATTACAGATTCCTGCTGCGACAGGGAGATTAGTCAGCTGGGCAGCTGAGAAGTTCCAGCTTTTGCATCTAGCACCTGTTTTCTTTTTCAGTGTTGATTTTTAGGAGAGGAGCCATCTTTCATCACAAGTCAACTGCTTGGACTGATACCCATACAAGTATTGCAAAAAGGTCTAACATTCTATTTCAAGATTAGACTCATGTGAGAACGTGTTTTCTATTAGTGGAGTTTTACTTTATTCTTACAAGTATTCTTTTGGAATTTTTTAATATTGTACAGAGAAGGGCACCCCCTATTTTTTGTTTGTTTCAACTTATATTATTTTCATGGGCATTCAATACCTTTGTGTATAAATGTGTCTTCAATGTTTTAAATTAAAATGGCAACTATATTTATAAAAAAAACTATATATTGATGCTTTAAGAAATAGTTAATGTATTCTTAAAAATAAAATGGAAATTCAAAAAATATTACAAAAAGTAGATCTACTGATTTACTTATTCAATGATTTAATTATTTAAATTATTACATATATACACATATAAACACATATATACACACCTATCAGACCTTCTACAAGGAGCGATGAATAAGTAACAAAAAATCATACAAATTTAATAATAATGTTAAGTATGAAAAACGTTGTACAAATTTAATTAAAAAATGTTAGGTATAAAATCTCTTTGCGAGGTATTCTTCCCACACAAAATTCGTTGCTAGCTGGGGTGCATTATAAAGTAGCCGGGGGGGGGGGGCAGTGTAATACTTTTCTAAAAAAAATAGCATTTTATCCAAAGCACAAATTAAATGCATAATTTAAATTAATTGTATTGAATGATAATTTAAGCAATAAACATTAAAATATTTTACTGTTAGCTAATTGTAGCTTAGTTTTGGCTAAAATCTTAGCCGCCTGGCAAGCAAAATCAGGTGGTGCACCATTAAAAAGGTCCTGGGGGGAACACTGTTATTGTGGTTTTTAATATTTATTATTTATTTTAAATCCATCCAAATTATCTATCTATCTATCTATCATCTATCTATCTCTTTCTATCTATCTATCTATCTATCTATCTATCTCTCTCTCTCTCTCTCTCTCTCTCTCTCTCTATATATATATATATATTATAAATACATTTTACAAAAAAGTATTCAGTTATATGTATATTTATATATACATATATACAATATATATGTATATTTTGAGTGAAGAACATAGGAATTTGAAGTATTCCTAATGCACCTTTTGCTTTAGTGCAGTTGATCTAGCACAGTGTTGGGTTTGAGCACGATCGATAAATAGAAAAGTCTTTCTTTTGCCCGCCCCATAGATGTCTATGGGGAGAAGCAGTTAGCCCATGATATCCATGATATAACCCCTTAACCACCGTCTCCCCACATTGCAAATACCTAAATTTAACTATTAAACACTAAACCACCGTCCCCCCACAGTGCAACTACTAAATAAATGTATTAACCCCTAAACTGCTGTCCCCCCACATCGCCAACAACTAAGTAAACCAATTACCCCTAAACTGCTTTCTCCCCACAGCGCCAAAAATGTAATAAACCTATTAACCCCTAAACCACCGCCCCCCCACATCGCGACTACCTAAATTAAACTATTAAACCTTAAACCTAACACCCCATAAAAACACTACCTTAAAATAAATAAAAAATTATCTGTGAAAAATAAAATAAAACCAAAGCTTAAAAAAATAAAATACCAAAAATAAAAAAACCTAACATTAACAACAATAAAAAACTTCAAAGCCCCTCAAAAATAAAAACCATCCCCAGAAAATAAACCCCCAATCTAAAAGTAAACTACCAATAGCCCTTAAAAGGCCTTTTGCAGGGCATTGCCCCAAAGTTAACTCTTTTGCCTTAAAAAATAAAAAAAAACAACCCCCTTCACCCCCAAAAAATAAAAAAAACTAACTAAGAAATCCTTATCTACCCATTGAACCGAAAAGGGCATTTGAATGGGCATCTCTTTATCTGCCCATTAAAAATAAAAAAAGCCCTAATCTAAAAAAAACCCACCCCAAATATAAAAATCCTTACACTAACCCCAAAATTGGTACTCACCTTTGATGAAGACCAAAAATCCATCTTCATCCCAGCGGCCAAACATCTTCATTCATTGTGGGACCATCTTCATCCATGCTGCGGAGGCGGCAAGGTCTTCAGCGTCATCGGTCCTCATCTTAATCCATCCGACACGGAGGTTCTCTTCATGCGGTCTCCAGTTGGATACCCTTGCATTTCTATTGGCTGACAAATTCAAATCAGTCAATAGGATGAAAGCTGCTTATATCCTATTGCTAATTTGACTTTGATTCTAAAGGTTTTTTATTTTTGGTAATGTAGGTTTTTGATTTTTGGTATTTTTCATTTTTTAAACAAGTAATGTTAGTTTTTTTTAGTTTAAGCTTAGGTTTTTATTTATTTTTTCACAGGTAAATTTTATTTATTTTAAGGTAGTTAGTATATTGTAACTTTAATTTAAAGTTAGAGGGTGTTATGTTTAGGGTTTAATAGTTTAATTTAGGTAGCTGCGATGTGGGGGGATGGTGGTTTAGGGGTTTATAGGTTTATTTAGTTGTTGGTGATGTGGGGAGATGGCAGTTTAGGGGTTAAAAGGGTTCATTCCGTTTTTGGCGATGTGGGAGTGATGGCAGTTTAGGGGTTAATACGTTTATTTAGTTGTTTTAGCAATGTGGGGGGACAGCAATTAAGGGGTTATTAGACTAAGGGCTTATGTTAGGGTGTTAGGTTTTTTGATAAGTTTCTTTTATCCATAGACTTCAATGGGAAATGCGCAAATGCGATGGCGATTTTTCCAAAACATTTTCTTCCAACATTTTTTCCACCAATATTTTTTCTCCATTGATCTCTATAGGTGAATACGTGCACGAGCACACCAAGTCTGAACTTGGTTTGTGTGGGGTATGCGAGTTACCGCACCATAACGCACGCAAAAAGAAAGTTTTATTGTAACTTGTAATGGAGGGGCAATGGAAATTGCAGTACAGCCACATTGCGCACAGTGTATACGCAACAGATTTACCTCACAGCTTGTAATCCGGCTCAGAGAGAAGGGTAAAAACTCTTACACCTTTGTTTTTAACTAGGATCTCCAATCTGAGCACTAAAAAAATAAACATTTTGATTAGACAAGTTCACAAATTAAAATTCTGTACAATGTTTTGATAGATTTGTATGCAGTAAAGACTATGGGGCCGAATTATCAAGCTCCGAATGGAGCTTGATGCCCATTGTTTCTGGTGAGCCTTCAGGCCTAAACACTGCTGCTCTGAGACGGTGGACAAAATTCAACCCGATCGAATACGATCGGGTTGATTGACACCCCCTGCTAGCGGGTGATGTGAATCATGTCAACATTTATCGATGTGCAGCAGACATGATATATATATATATTATATATATATAATATATATATATATATATTATATACACACACACTGTGTATATACTGTGTATATACAGGATGTTTCTATATACAAACACAGCCTACTGCAGTATATCAATTAAATTTAGCCATTATAGTAAATTCAAAATGGCATCTTTTCCCAGGTTGCCATAATAATTAACTTGATTATCAAGTAACAAAAAAAAAATTGGTGCATGTTCTAAAACATCACCATAATAATCTCTTAAGATAAGAATATTTTATGCCAAAAATTTATCTCCCTGCAGAAATTTTGTTAAGATTGGTGTAATCACAAAAATGATAAATTATTATAAAAAATAGTGACTTAATTTACTTCATATTATCTGGATTTATAATGGCTGGTGATCTGATCAGAAACTGCCCAAATGTCAGACAAATTAATTCAACGCTGCATTGAGCCATAATATTTGGAATCTTAATCAAATGTTCAAGATTGCATTGTTTATCTGACATCATTAATCAAGACTTTAGTTAGTTATTTTGAAAACTTGTTTCAAATAAACTTTTTCATTAAGAATGGCGTGTGTCTGTTTTGTGAACTTTGTCAATGATGCCAGATGCAGTTTAAAAATAAACTAAGACTTCCATGTAAATCCTTGTATCTCATCATCAGAAATCTGTTGCTATCATAAAGAGAAAATTGCCTGTTATTAAATAAATTGCAGCTTTCTAAGTATGCACTGATATACATAATTGACCATTTTGACCATATAGAGCTTTACTGTATTATTAAGAAGCTACAATTACATTGTCCAAGCATTTCCTCCGATGATCTACATCTGAAGAAAAAAAAAACTTATTGTAGTATAATTACCAGTGATGTCAGTCTGTCAAATTCAAGTGAATATAATGTGCTGTGCTCAAAAAAATGCAAACATGATTTTTATTTGTTTAATATTGTAATCAAACAAACTATGTTTTAAATTCAAAGATATATTTTGAATGAAAAAAAAATAATAATAATGATATTCACTCATTCAAAAAGTAGGGTTTTTACTTGTACTGATGATGTGCTCTTTATTTATAAGCAATTTTTTTTCTTTGATAGCTTATGTTTAACCCATTTAATTCGAAGCGAAGTGTCTAGGGCTAAGCTACGATAAATTAGTGTTCACCACTTTGAAGTTTTTTGGTGTGGATGTTTAGTGATGGGACAACAAATAGGGGTAGGTTCTAAACCCATAAAATTTGGGGATTTAAAAAAATTGAATACAAAAACTAGATATCATGGGGACACTGGTGGGGACCACATCTTCTAATACCTATCCCTATCCCTAATTTTATTTTTTATTTTTTTAGGTTTGGTGGATAGCCTTCCCCAGCACAAGGAGCTACTTTTTTAAGCTACCACAAATATCCTTATTACATTTAATTTTACATTTAATAATTAAAAAAATAAAAAAATAAAACACTCTTTCACATGGAACCTTTATCCACAGCAGAATTATAGCACAGCAGAAGTGTATTTGACATTTTCTTTACTATACAAGCAATAGCAACCAGGCAGTTATTAAATCCAGGAAGTTCTAGGCAATGTTCATTAATGATGCCAGATGTCACAGATGTTAAAATAAAATAAAAATAATAAAAAATATGCACACACATGCATATACAGATGCTCTTCCATGGAACCTGCACATCTAAGGTTCCCTCCCACTCGTACTCACAGCCACCAAGGTTCTCTTCTCCTTCTACACATCACCCCCTTGCACAATTACACAAACATGTGGATGCTTTTTCCAAGCCTATGCACTTCCCCAAGTGCTTTCCTTCTTTTATGAACCCCCACCAAACACTGTACCACTATGCATATCCGAAGAGACCCACCATATTTATTGTATATACAACCCAAGACACTTTACCCACTGTTAGGCCTCATTCAAGTGCTTTTTACAACCATTTAAAAACTCAAGGAACTCCTGTTCTCTCATGTAACCCCTTTTTATGCCGATACTGGACACAAGTGCACTTATTCATCCAAACCCTTCGGTGCTCTCCTACTCTTATGCAATACTCTTCAGTCATTCCTCCCACAGTCATTATCTTAACCATATGTACAACCCCAAACACTTCCTACCCTTATACAGGGAGTGCAGAATTATTAGGCAAGTTGTATTTTTGAGGATTAATTTTATTATTGAACAACAACCATGTTCTCAATGAACCCAAAAAAACTCATTAATATCAAAGCTGAATATTTTTGGAAGTAGTTTTTAGTTTGTTTTTAGTTTTAGCTATTTTAGGGGGATATCTGTGTGTGCAGGTGACTATTACTGTGCATAATTATTAGGCCAACTTAACAAAAAACAAATATATACCCATTTCAATATTTATTTTTACCAGTGAAACCAATATAACATCTCAACATTCACAAATATACATTTCTGACATTCAAAAACAAAACAAAAACAAATCAGTGACCATTATAGCCACCTTTCTTTGCAAGGACACTCAAAGACTGCCATCATGGATTCTGTCAGTGTTTTGATCTGTTCACCCATCAACATTGTGTGCAGCAGCAACCACAGCCTCCCAGACACTGTTCACTGCTTGAAGAAGGTGTCTTCCAGAAACTGGCAGTAGGACTGGGAGTTGAGCTTGACTCCCCTATCCCTCAACCCGAAAAGGCCCCCACAAGCTCATCTTTGATGATACCAGCCCAAACCAGTACTCCACCTCCACCTTGCTGGCGCCTGAGTCGGACTGGAGCTCTCTGCCCTTTACCAATCCAGCCACGGGCCCATCCATCTGGCCCATCAGACTCACTCTCATTTCATCAGTCCATAAAACCTTAGAAAAATCAGTCTTGAGATATTTCTTGGCCCAGTCCTTGACGTTTCAGCTTGTGTGTCTTGTTCAGTGGTGGTCGTCTTTCAGCCTTTCTTACCTTGGCCATGTCTCTGAGTATTGCACACCTTGTGCTTTTGGGCACTCCAGTGATGTTGCCAGCTCTGAAATATGGCCAAACTGGTGGCAAGTGGCATCTTGACAGCTGCACGCTTGACTTTTCTCAGTTCATGGGCAGTTATTTTGCGCCTTGGTTTTTCCACATCGCTTCTTGCGACCCTGTTGACTATTTTGAATGAAACGCTTGATTGTTCGATGATCATGCTTCAGAAGCTTTGCAATTTTAAGAGTGCTGCATCCCTCTGCAAGATATCTCGACTATTTTTGACTTTTCTGAGCCTGTCAAGTCCTTCTTTTGACCATTTTGCCAAAGGAAAGGAAGTTGCCTAATAATTATGCACAACCCTGATATAGGGTGTTGATGTCATTAGACCACACCCCCCCTTCTCATTACAGAGATGCACATCACCTAATATGCTTAATTGGTAGCAGGCTTTCGAGCCCTATACAGCTTGGAGTAAGACAACATGCATAAAGAGGATGATGTGGTCAAAATACTCATTTGCCTAATAATTCTGCACACAGTGTACACCCCTAAATATTCTGCCATCCTTAGCACACTGCAGTGTACATTGTTTTTCTGATATTAAAGTACAAATAACAGCAAAATGTTAGTCAAGTTAGTAATGTACAATAGCCATTTCTCAAATAGCAATTCCAGCCTGTGTAATAATAGCTAATACAAAGTTTAACATTTTAAAGTGATCAATATTATTTAAAATTAATAAATAAGTGTAAACATCTTCAAGATGGACATGAGTCAAATAAACCTTCTATAGTGTATTTAGAATGCTTAGGCTCACAGTTAACTAGGTACACAATACAATAACTAAGGTATCAAGTGAGCTTGCTGATGGTTAGTGTGATCAGAAAGTTCTTAGATACAAGGTAATCACAGAGGTAAAAAGTATATTAATATAACTGTGTTGGTTATGCAAAACTGTGGAATGAAGGAATAAAGGGGATTATCTATCTTTTTTAAACAATAACATTTTTTTGAGTTGACTGTCCCTTTAAAGGGACACTGTACCCAAAAAATTTTCTTTCGTGATTCAGATTGAGCATGAATTTTAAGCAACTTTCTAATTTACTCCTATTATCAAATTTTCTTCATTCTCTTGGTATCTTTATTTGAAATGCAAGAATGTACAGTTTAGATGCCGGCCCATTTTTGGTGAACAACCTGGGTTGTCCTTGCTGATTGGTGGATAAATTCATTCACCAATAAAAATTGCAGGCTCTATCTGAATCACTAAAGAAAAAAATTGGGTTCATTGTCCCTTTAAGTGAAATTTACTTTAGAGTGTACTCTTACAATGCACACTAACTGGTGTAAAAACAGTCATTATTTGCTGTGATAAGTGTCAAATGGGGGAAAACATTACAGCATATTTATCAAGCTTCATACGGAGCTTGATAAATATGCCCCTTAAAATTAACCTTAGATCAGATCTCTGGTTAATTTTTAAATGTGTCTCAAATGGCCCCAAAATACAGTCTAGCATATTTTATGAAAAAAATAAATATAAAAGCATCTTTAATTTTTAATACAATTACAGCATTAGACAGTATTTGGAGGCTGAAGTTGGTGGGAGTGGGGGGGCCTCTACATTGTGTTTCATGTAAATGTATATGCTTATATACCATTTATATTTATGTGTTTATATGTATATATACACATATTAACACATAAATATATATGTATATAATCATATATATTTAAAATTGCTGCCATTACTGAGCTACTTACCCCTTCACTGCACTGAATTTCTGATGCCCTCTCTGATGGCATCAGAACGAGGCTCCCGTAGAAGCCTATGGGAAGCGCGCTCTCGTGAGTGCAATGCTTCCCCAGAAATGCAAATGCAAGGTCGCGTACACATTGCTGTGAACTTGTTATACCAGCGCATATTAGCGTGCACTGGTATTACACAGTGGAGCGCAAATATCATGAAAGTGATATTTAGCGCTCCACCTTGTAATCTGGCCCTATATAAACTATAAAATCTGTTTTGTTCCTTGGATTAAAAAGAATTTTCTTTCTACAGAGACTTTAATTAAATTATTAATGAACTGTATAGGTCTGCATCTAAAAGGTATAATTGTTAGATTACAAAATTCCTCCCAGAAAAATAAAATTGTCAGTCAAATTGCTATTGAAAATTAAAAGACAGACAGTTTAGCAGCTCCCTTACAAAATACTTTTTTAATTTCTCAATTAGCTTGAGGGAAAATAAAATATAGATGATGCAATGCTCTAGACTGGGTGTTACAACATTAAAAAATGGTGTCTGCTTTATAATTTATTGTTAGCTAGCAAAAAATAGATAGGACCTATGGATTTTATCTATTTATCCAAGTTCCAATCCATTGTTTTAGTTAAAGGTTATTTGTATTTTCTTTTGACCTGATGAGCTGGTATGTGTTTGTTTTATTCTAATAGAATACATGTATTATACGGATATAATATTGTAAAAATACAGTTCTCTATTTTGCTAGATATTTTTATTTTTATCAAATTTATTTTTTTTACCGTGAGTCTAATCTATGCAATTATCTTTTTACAATTATCAATGTCTGTCTGACTGATACGTTGTGCGTATCATGTCCTGACAGAAATCGCTAAATGCAGACAGCATATACTGTCAGCATTTAACATTGCACAAACAGTTCACCAGAACTGCTTGTGCATGCCACATAGCAAAGGGGGGTGTCAATCAGGCCGATCGTATAGGATCGAGCGGATTGCAGACCGCAGCCTCAGAGGTGGCGGGATCAGTTACGGAGCAGTGTTCTTAAGACCGGTGCTTTTTAACTGCTGTTTCCGGTGAGCCTGAAGGCTCGCGCTGAAACAGGGGCCATCAAGCTCTATTCGGAGCTTGATAAATTCGGCCCCAGTCTAATTTTTTTTTCTTCTCTTCTGGATGGATCAATAATATGGGCTGTATTTATTTCAATTTGTTACATACATTTTTACAGTATTTAAAAAAAGTATTATTTAGCAATGCATATAAATGTAGTGGTGTTTTAATCAATTGGTTTGTGTCTATCTGCATGTCTGCATCATGGCTCCACATAGAAAAGAATTGCTAGAGGAATTAAAAAATCTGATTGTGAGACTTCACAAAGATGGAAAAGGATACAGGAAGATAGGTGGCCAACTAAAAATTCAGTCAAAACACAGTTGCAGCAGTAATCAGGAGGTGTAGAATGAGTCATAGTACCACAAAACAGATAAGAGCATTAACAGAACCCGCTCCTAAAGCTCCCCACAGAGAATGCATAGTCCAACAGGGCAGCATGGAGGTGAGGAGTATGATGATACATGAGTGCAAAAGATGTTTTGGAGATAATTATAGATGACTCCATGAAGGCCTGTGAGTATACCAAAATATTTGCTGACAAGATGACGCCTAGTCTCCAGAAGCTTGAGAAAAGAGAATATTCTAGTATGATAACAATTCAAAGCACACTGCCAAAATCACAAAAGAGTTTTCAAAGAAGAAAAAACTTAAAAACTATGACTTGGCCAGTATATCACCTGACTTGAATCCAATAGGACACCTTAGGGTATTTTTAAGAGAAAAGGTATAGCAACACAACATCTCCAGCAAAGAACAGCTTATAAAACTTGTCTCTGACAATCGCAGAAGATCTCTCCAGAAATTTGTGGAAACACTGGTATCCTCCATTGTGAATGAGGATTGAGTCATCAAAAATAAACGTGGAAATACAAAGTATTGAAAAAATAAATATTTTAATCTCAGCAATGAAAAGTGTACTGACTTT
>NC_069501.1:744660173-744782673 GCF_027579735.1 Bombina bombina | reverse complement strand
TTTTGGCAGGAGTACCATTTTAAATAAGGCTATCCGTCCTGAAATTCATAATGGAAAATGTTGCCAATTTTTCATGTATTCTTTATCGCTTTATCTAATAGTGTAGGTATATTGAGATTGTACCAATTCTTTGGTTGTAAAGATATGACAATTCCTCCTAAGTACTTAAATGAGTTAGTTGCAACTTTAAAGGGAGTTACTGCCACAGATTCCTTATTTTCCCTAATCCAGAGGATCTCAGATTTTTAAACATTAACCTTGTTTCCAGAAAAAGAACCAAACGACTCAATAATCATCAGCACTTTAGGAATATTTATCTTGGTGTTAGATATATATAAAAGAATATCATCTGCATATAAAGTGATTTTAATTTCCTTGAGTCCAATTTTAATGCCCTCTTGATATTGTCTTATCATAATAGCCAAAGATTCAATTGACAGATTAAATAGAAAAGGGGATAATGGGTACCCTTGATGTGTACCTCTTCTGAGATTTATGTCAGGTAATATATTATTATTTACTATTATTTTTGTGATGGAAGTGTTGTATAGATTATGTATAAATCTAACAAAATTTTATTTAAATCCAAACTTAAATAAAGAGAACAACAAATGGTCATAATGAACCGAGTCAAACGCTTTTTCTGCATCAATCGAAATGAACGCTAAGTCCATTGGAGTTATCTTTTCTTGTGCGGGAAGTCCCTTCAAATAGTTATGATAGTCAATAGTTAAAAATATCTCCCTAATCTTAGCAGCGGAATTTCTTTTATACATGAAGCCTGCCTGGTCTTCATGTATAATATTAGGCATTACCATTTGTAGACGTTTAGCAAGAATAAAGGTAAGCAATTTATAATCAGAATTAAGGAGTGCTATTGGTCTATAAGATTCTTTTTTAGTAGGGTCCTTTCCTGGCTTCAAGATTAACATAGTGATAGATGCAGATAAACTAGAAGGGATACGTTTATTTTCACTATAAAAATAATTAAAAAGATTTTTCAAATAAGGTGTAATATTTTGAGATAACATTTTATAGAATTTGTTAGGGACTGCATCCCTTGTTTAGTTTTTAATAGCTTTGTCAATTCCATTTTCAGAAATAGGGGCGTTTATATTCAAATTTAGCTCTGGGGATATAACTGGAATCCTAATCTTCTCCCAAAATTAATTTCTTTGCTGCATATTAGATTCATGGAAGGAGTATAGGCTATTATAGTATTTAGTAAACACTTGAAGTATATCTTCTGAAGTTGTAGCCACTATTCCTACATTTTGAATTCTTTCAATTACTGAGGATTTCTTGTCATTCTTAACTAATGCTGCTAATAATTTTTTGGATATATTCCCATGTTTATAAAACTTAGCTTGTGATCTAATTTCAGACTGTGTTGTCTTGTAAATTAAAAAAGTATCACTCGGGGGGGCGGAGCCAACAGCCGTGCAGTTCAGAAGTACATTTATAGAGCTCCTGCTATATTGGACATTTAACTTGCCAAATCTTTACTAAAAAGCTTACTTTTGGGTTATCTAAGCTCATTGGGGGATACTTTGATTCCCTGCACTGTCAGCCTGGTTGGTTTTGGAGCGATCCTGCTAATCTGCAAAGCGTGCTGTGTACCGGACAGGGCCGAGCTACTGTGGGGAACACTGACAGCTATTTGCACGCAAGATACACAGCATCTTCACCTGACTCCTAAACGCTCATTTGTGCTGATCTTAGCTCCGGAGGGTCGGGGATCCGCTCCGGAGCCCTACTTCATTACAAAGTGACAGCCGTCATTTATCCTCTGGGCGGCAGGAAGGAAAATTCTCTGGTCCGGAGGGACCACCGCATTAATTGTGAGTACTGCTTAAGGGGACATTGCTAACATTATTAACTTTCCAACCCCTACGATTAATACAGTTGTTTGTGGGATACTGAGGCCAGAGACAAGCATTTGTGAGATACCTGCTTCACTAACTCATAGGAGCCCGGAACTTTGGCGGGAAAATCGCCATCTTTAATCATAATATACGAACTGTGTCACAGCTTACTCAGGGTCTCCTAAAGGGAATTCTTTCAAATTACATGTCAGTATCTTGAGACAAAAACAGCATATATGTGAATTTACTGCCTATCTACACTTTCTATCTGTGCTCTCTCTTCAAAAGCAGCACTAACCCTATGAGTCATTACAATACTGCAACCACGTGGGTTTTTGCTTTCAGCACTGACATTGCTGTTACATTATAGATATCTGCTGAACAACTGTGCACTACCTATACAACTACTGTGTCCCTTCCCAACGTTCCCTGATATCATAACTAATAATTAACGAATCCTGGTTGATAACAAGAAAAGAGAGACTCCTGATTATCAATGAAACGTTGTGTGTATTAACTGTATCACTGTAGCAGGGAAGCCAGGACACACCGGCCTGGTCTTGCATTATATTTTAGATATACACCTGAAGTGAACACACTCTCCTTCCTTTCCTGCTGTGCCTGGCCTCAGCAGGTCATATCCATATTCCCTCCCCGACTTAGTCCGGTGGTGACAATTTCCCTGGAGAGTGTGTTTATTGCTCTTTGAAAATAATTTTGATATGGCTAGCTAGGCGCTCTCGCCAGATGAGGGGGGATTAGGGGACGCCTGTGCAGATGCACCCTCAATTGTGTTGCAACTAAAAGAGACATTGCTTCAAAGTGAAGGGAAAGAAAAAGAGAGAAAAAAAGGAGAAAATTGCTTTTACTCTATTGTGTGAAATACACGTGAACATTTCAACTTGTGCTAGGTGTATGACACCTCTTCACTTCAACACTGGAGATGTCTCACTCACAGAGGAAGAAGACTGGAAACAAGACTAACTCTGGAATTAAGCGGACGGTGGTAGACCACTTTGGGGCCCCAGGTGACTCTAACCAAGCTTCTTTGGCGTCATTGGGGGAACCTGGCTCTTCCCCCCCTTCTAGCCCAGAATCAACGTCCTTATCTATGGCGGCCATCCACAATCTACAAACTGGCGATCAATCTCAAGCATCTCCAACTTTTATACTTCAGTCTCTGAAAACTTTGCTTGATGACCATCATGCCTCATTCTCAGAACAGCTGACATCTACTATAGCTGACCTCAAAAAAGATCTACATTCCACTACTGAAAGACTGGACACAGTTGAGAGAAAACAGGAAGATCTGGTTGTGGAACAGTCTAACCTGCTCGGCTATACACAAATCTTGGCAGGCAACATTGCTGAACTAGAAGATAAAATAGCTGACTTAGAAAATAGGTCCCGCAGGAACAATTTGCGCATCAGAGGCATATCGGAAGAAATTACCAACGCTGAACTCCTGCCATTCTTACTGGAATATTTTTCCTTGCTAGCCAAACCTCAATCCCCTACAGAAAATATGGTCGACAGGGCGCATAGATCTTTGAGACCTAGGGGCCTCCCCTCTGAGCAGTCAAGAGATGTAATTGTGAGATTACATTTCTATACATACAAAGAGCGCTTGCAAAGAGCTGCTTTTCGAAATCCAGAAATGCCTGAAAAGTTTGCTAATGTCAAGGTGTTTGCAGATCTCTCCCCAAGAACTCTTCAACAAAGGAAAACTTTCATTGAAATAACAAAATATCTTCGCCAAAACAACATCAGATACAGGTGGGGGTTCCCCACGAAGCTGCATGTTACTAGAAACGACCGCACCTACACTATCACCTCTGTCCCACAGGGTCTAGCCTTGCTTAGGTCTTGGGACCGGGACATTGCCTCTGGGGAACTGGAGGGAGATGCAATGCAGAACAATAATGGACATCTGCCTCCTCCTCAACCCCGTGAATTACCAGTCTCATCCTCTGTTCTAAAGTCTTATACTCCACTGAGGCCTTCTGCAACATCCTGGAACCCTATGCCTCAACGCAAGAAACGTGATCTTGACCCCTCTCTCCTAGAGGGTTCTACCTGAAAGACTGTCTGCTGTGACGACCGTGTTTGGTAATGTAAAGTAACAGAGACATTGGTTTGGAAAGGCTAAATGTCTCAAAAATTTCATCCTATAAGTTGAACTGTTTATCAATGTGTTTCTGATTTGTTCTGTATTGTTTATATATACAATGTGTTCTCTTTTTTTTTCTATCTTCTTTTCTTTAGAAGGGTAAGAGATATTTTCTGTTACCCACCTACAAGCTACATTGATATACATCCTAAGATTTATGTTTTGTGTTAAGCCTTGTTCCTAGGAGTATTGGCTTGAGTCTTTTCTTATTTAATTCAAAGATAATTTGCTACAACTAATAATTTATAGCTTTGCATTTAATGTACACTGGAGCACTTGAATTTGCTTACCCTAACTTACTGAAGTCTGGCCATAACTCTATTTTTGAACGTAAGTTAGGGGCCTGCTATATGGTTTAGTGTGATGGTCTCAGGTGGGGAGGTTGGGAGTGTGATTGTGAGTGTGATTGAGGGAGGGGGAGGGAGGGTTAAGGGGGGGGGTTCCCTTTTTTTTTTTTTTTTTTTTTTTTTTTCTTGCCTGAGACCACACACACAGTGCCTAAGATAATCTATAACCTATGCCTATATATATATTGTATGCAATTGTTATGGTTTATGATAACGCTCTTGACAAGATAGGGCCTAATATTACTCCAATATTGTTATTAAATTATCTATTATGTGTTGCAACTGAATATAATACGCCTATGTCTGCTTGTGGGGCATCTGCTCCGGAGTCCCCTCCCCGGTTCCCCCCTCTTCCTTTTTTCTAGCTACTTTTTTTTTATATATTGACACTCCTATTTGTTATCATTTTCTGCCTAAGTGCCCTGTGTTTCGAGAGGAGAGAGAGTATTCGGAGATAAGGGTATAGTTTATTGTATTGTATTTGTTGCATTGTTATACATAAGAAAAGACAACTGTTCCTATACGTTTTACATCTCTTTACTCATATCCTTAGCCACCTCTTTGCTCCCCTTTGTGTGATTTTTCCTTTCTTGGAGCGTTACAGGCCCCCCCCATCTGCTTCACCTTCTTCATCTTCTTCTTGTTCTTCTTTTTTCTTCTTCTTTTTTCTCTACTCCCTCTTTCCTTTCTTCTTCTTCCCTTTTTCCCCTTCTCCCTCTTCTTCTCTCATTTCTTTTTCTTCCTCGCAAATCACTTTTTTGCATCTACCTGCTTTCTCTTTGGATATCTATCCATAATATATATAGCTCCGCTCTTTCCTTTTCCTTTTCTCTTTCTATTCACCTATGCACCTCATTTCTTAGTGCTTAGATTGTCCTTTGTGCTTACTCTAAAAGGTGTAATCTTATGTTTCTATCTTATTTCTTTTCTTTCTTTTGTCTATCATCAACATAATTATTATAGTTCTCTGGCAAAATTGCGTGCCAGTGACTTTTACCGCGGTTAATCCTTGTATATACCGCAAAACTAATTACCTTCCCTTGAACCCCCCTTTCCCTCTACCCCTCTTCCCCTTTCACCCTTCTCCCCCCCCCCCCTTTTTTTTTTTTTTTTTTTTTCCCAATAATGTCTATTGTGTGTGTCTCACAAAATGCAAGGGGCCTTAACTCCCCTACCAAAAGAAGTCTATTGTTTCGCTCCCTAAAATACCTTAAGGCAAAAATTATTTTCTTGCAGGAGACCCACTGGCGGATCGGAGAACCGATTCCTATTCGCTCTCCATCTTTCCCGGTGGTGGAGACGGCCTCCTTTACTAAAAAATCTAGAGGCACTGCTATACTAGTTCACAGGGATATCACATATGAAAAATAACATGTAGAAGCTGATCCTCAGGGGAGATTCCTTATACTGGTATGTAAGTTGGAGGGTAACACCTATACGTTAGCTTCTTATTACGGCCCAAACTCCTCTCAAATTCGACATCTTAAGAAATTCCTATCTCGCTTAGACAGAGTAAAGAAGGGTCTTCTATTGCTTGCTGGCGATTTTAACATGGTTATAGATCCAGTGATGGAAAAGAGAGTCCATTACAACAGACCTATAGACAAGGCCACTATAGACACTTCTAAAAAGTTCTTCACTCTTCTGACCCAAGCTAATCTTTTTGATGTGTGACGCTCTTTCAACTCTACTAATAGAGACTACACTTATTACTCCCCAGTTCATGACTCCTATTCCAGAATAGATTTTTTCTTCAGTAATCCTTGGCTCCTAGACAAGATAGGAAGGTCTTCTATTGGTAATGTAACTTGGTCTGATCACAACCCGGTGACTGTATGTTTGAATAGAGTGGCTGAACCATCCCCTAGACCCCCCTGGCGTTTGCTTGACTCGTTACTGTCGGTCCCGGGACAGATTGAGAGGCTCGAGTCTGAGATCACATCTTTCCTTGAACTAAACGACACAGGTGATGTTGACAATTTCAATTTATGGGGAGCTCTTAAAGCATACTTGAGGGGCCTATTTATTAAACTTCAGGCCCAGACCCGCCGGGAATCATCGACATCCTTGGCTAACTTACACATGGAATTAAGGTCATTGACAGATTCACATAAGCTAACCTTAGACCCCACCCTTCTATCACGAATTGCTTCAGTGCAGCACCGTCTTAAAGTGTTGGAAAATCAGAGAGTCCAAGATAGATTACGTGAGTGTAAAAAACTATTTTATCGCAAGGGAAATAAACCTGACTACCTGTTAGCAAGGAAGCTGCGTGATAGGACTGCCCAGGCCAGAATCCCCTATCTAATTACTGATAATCGCAAACTGACTAATCCTGTTGACATTGGGTCAGAATTTGCCAAATACTATGCTAAATTGTATAATTTGCAAACTCTCGGAGGACATGTTCCTCCTAGGACTGCTGATATTAGACTATTTTTATCTAACTTATCTCTACCTAAACTTTCCGAGGAACAAGTTGATTCCTTAGAAGCTCCAGTGTCCATCGAAGAAGTTAAGGATGCCATCTTTTCGCTCAAGCCTCGGAAGTCTCCCGGTCCGGATGGATATTCCGATTTTTTCTACAAAACTTTTAGTGCTTACCTATCCCCTCTTCTTACGCGGGTATTTAACTCAGCTGAACAATTAGGTTACTTCCCGAATGAATTCCTTCAGGCATCCATCGTAACTTTACCTAAGCCCGGGAAACCCCCAGACGTTTGTCCTAATTTCAGGCCGATCTCCCTTCTAAATCTTGATGCAAAACTATATGCCAAGATCTTGGCTAAGCGCCTAAACAAACTGATCCCCTGTCTAGTGACTCCAGATCAGGTGGGCTTCACCTTGGGGCGACAAAGTCCCGATAACACTAGAAGATTGTTAAATATATTTTTTGAAGTAGGTCGGCTCGGTCTTCCATGCGCTGCAGTATCACTTGACGCTGAGAAAGCGTTTGACCGAGTCGACTGGCTATATATGAGAGAGGTCTTGATGCACTTTGGGTTCACGTCGTCTATCTGCACTAAAATCTTTGCGCTCTATTCCAACCCCTCAGCTCGAGTGAGAGGATTAGGGTTCCTGTCTCCTGAATTCAAAATCACAAACGGTACCCGGCAAGGGTGTCCGTTGTCCCCCTTGCTTTTTGCTCTTATGATGGAGCCACTTGCGGAGGCTATTAGGATGTCTAGTGAAATAAAGGGAATTACATTACATGGTACTACCCAAAAGGTAGTTTTATTCGCAGATGACCTGACTGTGTTAGTTACCGATCCATTAGAATCACTACCAAAATTATTCGATCTATTAGAAACTTTCTCCAACATTAGCATGTACAAGCTTAACTACTCTAAAACTGAGGCATTCACCTTAAACATCTCCAATTTAGACTTCCAGATTTTAAAGCGTCAATTCCCTTTTGTTTGGTCCTCCACGCGGCTAAAACATTTGGGAGTTTATCTATCGCAAAATATTTCTACCATTATATCGTCTAATTTTCATCCCCTATTATGTAAGTTTAAAGAATATTTTGTAAAATGGGACTCACATACTATTTCTTGGTGGGGTAGGATAGCCGCTATTAAAATGAACCTCTTACCAAAACTGACTTACCTTTTCCGATGTCTACCTCTCCCTATTCCCAAGAGCATAATTTCACAGTTCCAACGAATGTGTAATAATTTTATTTGGAAATGTAAGCGCCCTAGAGTAGCGATGAAAACCATGACATATCCAATACTAGCTGGCGGAGCAGCAGCTCCCAATATAATGGTTTATCATGAAGCTTCTAGGTTGGCTCATATCACGGCCTGGGGGCTGGAGTCCTCTGAAAGTAGATGGGCAGAGCTTGAGCAGGCGTTTCTACCAAAGGGACTTAACCTACGGGATCTTATCTGGATCCCAAAACATTCCAGGAAACCAGAACTAGGTCTAAACTACATCATAGCTACTAACTTAAAGTTTTGGGATAAAATTCACCATAGAAATGCTATAGCTCCACATCCCTCCCCGACCCACTCTATCGCCGGCCTTTTGGGGGCCTTAGCAGATTCACATCCCCAGGAGTGGAAGGCACTACAGATTCGGAGTGTAGAGGACTTGATCTCGGATACGGGTCTACTCTCAGTCACGCTTTTTCAAAGCAGATTTTCCCCTTCACCCCTGATGAGTTTCGAGTTCTTTCGACTACGAAACTTTCTGCGTGTGTGGGGTTTTACCTCGGGACCTCTAAGATCCCGAACTTTGTGGGAAAAACTTTGGGACGCAAAATATCTCGCCCCAAAGGTATTCTCTCTGGCATACTCCGCCCTCATACAAGCACCTATATATAACAAATCTTTCTATATCGTGCATTGGGAGGGTGCTCTGCACTTCAACGCTTCTGAAGAAGAGTGGAGATTTGCAACCCTGTTAACAAAAAACGCGGTTCATAGTACTACCTATTTTGAACTTTATTTTAAGATCCCGACACAATGGCATTACACTCCCTTACGCCTATTTCAGATCTCCAAAACAAACTCCTCTATGTGCTGGAGGGGATGCGGCAAAGTGGGATCCCCTGCCCATATGTGGTGGGAGTGTCCTAAGATTCAGAGAATTTGGACCAGGGCATTCTATTACTGCACCAAACTAGGTTTGGTGGAATCTAATCGGCCAGCTGTGGCACTATTCCATTTATTCTCTGACAAGATACCTCGACACTTAAAATACCTGTGCATCTATATTTTCATGTCTGTTAAACTAAATATCGCCAAGGCATGGCTCCAACCTAAGGGCCCTAGGTGGAACCAGATTAAGTCTACAATGGTGCATATTGAAACTATGGAATGCGCGGTCTTTGCAGCCAACAACAAAATCCTGATTCATTGTCTATGCTGGGAAGCTTGGCGACAATGCCTAGAAGGAGAGATTATCACGTGCTAACTCTGCCTTATGTTTTAAGTAATAGGACTTTAGATGACACCAGACATTGGGTGTGGAAACTGATCACCGGTGGGTTCTCCTGTAGAGATTTAGTGCCTTTGGGAAACTTAGAACCAGAGATAGGGAGTCACTCTCCTACCTGCCCTCCTCACTCTTTACCTCCCTCCCCCCCCCCCCCCCCTTTTTTTTTTTTTTTTTTTTTTTTCTTTTCTCTTCTCTCTCTCTTCCCCCCCTTTCCCTCCCCTTCTTTCCCTAAACTATGTGGTATACTTTTGGCGAGCTGCTCTTTCTCTCGCTTGATATCAATATTCAATAACCAACTCGTTAATTCATGTTTATATAATAAAGTGTTGTTTATTGACTGTTAATGAACCACTATGTCCAGTACTACAAAAGTAAAAATTATATGAGGTTTGTTTTATGTTGGAACTCTATTTATGATTTCATATTGTCTAACATTACTCTGTTATTGGAAACTATTGTACAATATGCTACTAGTGACCTGTACCTGATAACTACTGAGCTTTTACTGTATAATGATGTCTCCCGTTGTTATATGAGTTTCGTCTTTTAATATATTTGTATGTTTTTTTGCCATAAACCTCAATAAAAACCATTTAAACAAAAAAAAAAAAAAAAAAAAGTACCACTCTCCTTTTTTGCTCTATTATAGGTATCCCAGTTTTCTATAGATCTCTCTAATAAATATCGATTATATGCCTTGGTTAAAAAATTTAACTCTTCCTGTTCCCTTTTTCTAATTTTTTTCTTTAATGCTAGGGTATATGCAGTAATTTCCCCCTTAAAACTGCCTTAGCTGTTTTTTTTTTGTTTGTTTTTTTGCACCCTTGTCTTCTACCCCTCTCAGCCCTTTGTCCCACCACTCTATATGTTGATTCAAATTATAGATTAATTTAAATGGTTGACCAATTTAAAGTTCTATCATGGAATGTGGGAGGGATAGAGTGGCAATAATATTTAATAAAAAGCTAGATTAAAATTTTTTGGCAAAAGAGTTAGATATGGAGGGGAGATTCATCATTTTGCGGATCGAAGTCCAGGAAAGATCTCTGATCTTATGTAATATTTATGGCCCCAATAAACTAGATAACATTTTCTGGAATGAGATGCAAGTTAAATTAATGGATTTCGGTGTGGAAGATATAATTTTGGGAGGTGACTTAAATTTGGTAATGTACCCAACTTTGGATAGGTTAAAACCTTCTATGAATAGAAATAGCCGACTGGAAACTAAAGTACTTAAGAATTTTTGTAAGAATCTAAGACTTAAAGATATTTGGAGAATCCAGAATCCAGATATAAGACGTGTTTCATGCATATCACATAGCCACAAAACAATGTCGAGAATAGATGCTTTTTAATATCAGAAAATTTGTTGGGGCACAGAAATATTTTCAGACATTAAAGAGGTTATTATATCTGACCATGCCATCATTTCTCTAAACCTCCAATTTAAAAGGGTCCAAAGAGACCCTGCAAAGTTTTTCTTCCCTACTTATCTCAGCTCTAATACTCAATTCAAGGAGTGGTTGAAAAAAAAAATGACATGACTATTGCTACTTTTTTTTTTTTAAAACAAGCTTTATTAATGTAAGAAAATAAAGTCATACAATAAAACACCTCTGCCATTTGTGATGTTACAAATCATGAATTAAACATTTCAATATACATAAAGGGCTGTTAAAGTCCACGTTTTCTTGTTTAGGATTGGCAGTCTTAATAAGCTTGCAAATTTTTGTTTTCCAAGGGAAACAACAGAGAAAAAACAAACAAAACAACAGTGTACAATTATACATATGAATAAACACACACAAAAAAAAAAGAAAACAGAGAAAATACAAAAGAAAATAAGTTACGTGTCCAGGGCATTCTCACAGATGCCTATCACCACTAAGTCTGCAGTGTAAAATAACGATTCAGTTTCCTGCAGAGGCTTCTTTATGTTCAATGCCCGTTAATGTGAGGTATTTGTAGTAGATTCTGCTAGGGGTGGGGGTGGTGTAGCATTTGCCTGGATATATGATTCCCAGAAATAAAGACATTGAACAGAAGAAATCTAATCTTTTTGTTTGAAAGTAATGGTATTTCTCTAAGGATAATAGAAGCGTAACGTTTTGTTTCCAGTCATTCCTAGATGGAACTTTTCGTTGCTTCCAATGTCTGGGAATCAATTGCTTAGCACTACTGAGCATTATATACAGTAATGTATATTTGTATTTACATTTGATCTTAGGAGGTTTGTTAAACAATAACGTTAAGGGGTCATATGGGATCTTATGTGAGAGAGCTTTCTCAATTTCCTTATTTGTGTCTTGCCAATAGGGTTGGAGTATAGGGCATTCCCACCAAATGTGATACAGAGTGCCTATCTGTTTGCAGTCTCTCCAACATGATGGGTTAGAGTGTTTGAAGATTTTGGCTAACCTGCTTGGGTGAAGGTACCACCTTCCTAGGAGTTTCATATTTGTCTCTGTAATACTCATTGAGGAGGGTGCCTTTCCCATTTGCTGAAAAATAATGTTCCAGGTCTCTGTGGGGATACTAAAATCTATCTCTGATTCCCATGCCCTAGTATATGCTGGGAGGTTCTTAGAGTGCGTGGTTATAACTATCTTATATATTGCTGATAAAGCGCCTCTTGTAGTGTTTGTAGGCCAGCACAAGAGCTTGAAAGGAGTCAAATTCCTAAGCAGGTTGGATTTTTCTTTGTGGTGCGTAATGTAATGCGAAATCTGGAGATATTCGAACCATCTATTGAAATAAGGGATATTCTTATCTATTAGAGAAGCTTTTGGTAGAATAGCTCCCTGCTCTATTACTGAATAGCATGGTAGGCCTGTTGTGATGCTATGTGGGCTTTCCGCCCATACGTGCTGGTGGGAGGGAAATTTCTTATTGTGGAGCAAAGGGGAAAGTGGTGAAGGGATAGAAGATATCCCCTTCTTGGATCTGGTTAGGGAGTCCCAAGTTGAAAAGGTGTCTTTCACCAGTGTAGGAGTGGGTGTTGATATGTTTCTTTGTAGCCTGTTTGTCCAACATAGTGACCCTAAACTCTTTGTGTTGACTAATTCGTGTTCCAACTTCACCCATTCCTTATTTTGTGCGTTTTTGCACCAGTCCACTATCCTAGACTATTGCTACTTTAATAAGGAATTTGAAAATAAATATGAAATATTTTGGGAAGCGTTTAAAGTGTTTATTAGCGGGGAAATTAAGGCCTATCTAGTTAGAAATAAACGAGCAATGCAACAGAAAGATTTACAGTTAGCAGGACAGGTACGTAACTGTTTTAATGCATTTTTAAGTGATAGATCGGGGAAACTATGGGACAAATACATAATGGCTAAACACGTAAGAGAAACCTTCCTAATGCAAAAACTAAGACAGGAGGACGTTAGAACAAGTGCTTTTTTCTATAGACATAGCGGAAGAGCAGGGAAATTTTTTAGCAAATCTGGTTAAAATTAAGAAGAAAAAACGTGCTATAGAGGCTATTAGAAAGGGAACGGAGAGACTAACAAATATCAAAGAAATAAACGATTGCATATATGAATATTTTCAAAAAATGTACTCAGAAGATAATATTAACCAGGAAGCGAAAGCAGACTTTTGGGATAAAATCAGATGACCTAATTTAGGCAGAGAAGAATTGGAAGAGTTAAATAAACCAATAACACAAGAGGAAATAAAGAAAGCAATCAAAAACACGACAGCTAATAAGGCGCCTGGTGCTGACCAGATCCCGATAGAATTCTATAAAATAATGAACGGGGAAATAACCCCAATATTAGAAGCTCTTTTTAATACGCTATATATAAAGAACAAGATGCAGTCTAAATATTTCACAGCATCAACAATATCGTTCATTTTCAAAACTGCCTTAGCTGTGCCCCAGAATACCACTGGTTTGCTTACATAATCATGGTTAAAATATAAAAATTCCTCAAACTTTTTTTTAAGAAAATCCTTAAAATTCATATCATTACAGAGATATTTTGGGAACCAGAAGCGTGGAGGTGCAGAAGTACAACTAGAGTCGGCAATTAGGAGAGAAATTGGAGCATGGTCCGAAAGGCAAATAGAATGTATGTCTGCTTTAGTTTGTAGCCTGGCAGTTTTATCATTTACTAAAAATAAATCAATCCTCGAGAGAGATTTATGTGCCTTAGATAGACACATGAATTCCCTAACATCTGCATTTGAGTCCTCCATATATCCCTAACTGCTAAATTTGAAAAAAATATTTCTAAACAATTAAGTTTCCAAAGCATCTCTTTTAGTTTTAGCTGCGTTGCCTTTTTCCTGTGTCTATCCAAAGGATATTGGGGAGCCATATTAAAGTCTTCTCCAATAATGACGTGTCCCTCTGCATGTTGTAATATCCTCAGCTGGATAGTGATCCCAGAAACTTGGGGTAATAACATTTGGAGCATAGATGTTGCAGAATGTATAAATAGAATGAGCTATTTTTAATTTCAGAAGGAGATACCTACCTTCTGGGTCTGTGTATACCTGTATTATCTGACCATTCACCTTTGTTCCTATTAAAATAGCTACTCCCTTTTTCCTATGAGCTCCTGGTAACGCAACAACCTCTCCAACCCAACAGGTTTTTAATTTGGCAGCTTCAGTTAAAGGGGCAGTAAACCTACAAAATAATGTAATATAATTCTGCACATAGTGCAGAATTATATTACATTATCTTAGCGCTAACTTTAAAGTATTGCAGGCATATTTTATTAAAGAAAATAATTTTTCAGACCGCGCTCAGTGCTCTACTGAGCGGGTCTGGCATTTTGTCTAAGCGCATCTGGGCAGCTGTCTAGTCACAGCCTGGCCCGATCGCGCCATTACACTCAATGTAGCTTGCACTTACTCCGGGAGAATAATACCTTGCAATTTAATCAGGTTTTTTTTAAAAAAAACAAATAATATTTAGTAGATTAATGGGTAAGCCAGCCTGTTTATCTTAGAGTATAATGACCTTAACTGGTTCAACTGTTTTATAAATCAAGATTAGAAGTAGCCTGTAATGCTATGTATCTCACAGTTTAAATAAACCCAAGAGAAAAAATACAATCACTTTACCCAGAAAAAGAATACTGGATCTTTTAACAGTATTTAGACAAACAACCTCCTAGATTCAAGTTTCAAAGACATATTTAGCAAAAAATTATTATGGCCATCTTATTCTAATTCTTTATGTATTGACTACAGATTAAGGCCTAGATTTGGAGTTCGGCGGTAAAAGGGCTGTTAACGCTCCGCGGGCTTTTTTCTGGCCGCACCATAAATTTAAGTCTGGTATCGAGAGTTCAAACAAATGCTGCGTTAGGCTCCAAAAAAGGAGCGTAGAGCATTTTTACCGCAAATGCAACTCTCGATACCAGAGTTGCTTACGGACGCGGCCGGCCTCAAAAACGTGCTCGTGCACGATTCCCCCATAGGAAACAATGGGGCTGTTTGAGCTGAAAAAAAACCTAACACCTGCAAAAAAGCAGCGTTCAGCTCCTAACGCAGCCCCATTGTTTGCTATGGGGAAACACTTCCTACGTCTGCACCTAACACTCTAACATGTACCCCGAGTCTAAACACCCCTAGCCTTACACTTATTAACCCCTAATCTGCCGCCCCCGCTATCGCTGACCCCTGCATATTTTTTTAAACCCCTAATCTGCCGCTCCGTAAACCGCCGCCACCTACGTTATCCCTATGTACCCCTAATCTGCTACCCCTAACACCGCCGACCCCTATATTATATTTATTAACCCCTAACCTGCCCCCCACAACGTCGCCGACACCTGCCTACACTTATTAACCCCTAATCTGCCGAGCGGACCTGAGCGCTACTATAATAAAGTTATTAACCCCTAATCCGCCTCACTAACCCTATCATAAATAGTATTAACCCCTAATCTGCCCTCCCTAACATCGCCGACACCTAACTTCAATTATTAACCCCTAATCTTCCGATCGGAGCTCACCGCTATTCTAATAAATGGATTAACCCCTAAAGCTAAGTCTAACCCTAACACTAACACCCCCCTAAGTTAAATATAATATTTATCTAACGAAATAAATTAACTCTTATTAAATAACTTATTCCTATTTAAAGCTAAATACTTACCTGTAAAATAAACCCTAATATAGCTACAATATAAATTATAATTATATTATAGCTATTTTAGGATTAATATTTATTTTACAGGCAACTTTGTATTTATTTTAACCAGGTACAATAGCTATTAAATAGTTAAGAACTATTTAATAGTTACCTAGTTAAAATAATAACAAATTTACCTGTAAAATAAATCCTAACCTAAGTTATAATTAAACCTAACACTACCCTATCAATAAAATAATTAAATAAACTACCTACAATTACCTACAATTAACCTAACACTACACTATCAATAAATTAATTAAACACAATTCCTACAAATAAATACAATTAAATAAACTAGCTAAAGTACAAAAAATAAAAAAGAACTAAGTTACAGAAAATAAAAAAATATTTACAAACATAAGAAAAATATTACAACAATTTTAAACTAATTACACCTACTCTAAGCCCCCTAATAAAATAACAAAGCCCCCCAAAATAAAAAATTCCCTACCCTATTCTAAATTAAAAAAGTTACAAGCTCTTTTACCTTACCAGCCCTGAACAGGGCCCTTTGCGGGGCATGCCCCAAGAATTTCAGCTCTTTTGCCTGTAAAAAAAAACATACAATACCCCCCCCCCAACATTACAACCCACCACCCACATACCCCTAATCTAACCCAAACCCCCCTTAAATAAACCTAACACTAAGCCCCTGAAGATCTTCCTACCTTGTCTTCACCATCCAGGTATCACCGATCCATCCTGGCTCCAAGATCTTCATCCAACCCAAGCGGGGGTTGGCGATCCATAATCCGGTCCAGAAGAGGCTCCAAAGTCTTCCTCCTATCCGGCAAGAAGAGGACATCCGGACCGGCAAACATCTTCTCCAAGCGGCATCTTCGATCTTCTTCCATCCGGAGCGAAGCGGCAGGATCCTGAAGACCTCCAGCGCGGAACATCCATCCGGACCGACGACTGAACGACGAATGACTGTTCCTTTAAGGGACGTCATCCAAGATGGCGTCCCTCGAATTCCGATTGGCTGATAGGATTCTATCAGCCAATCGGAATTAAGGTAGGAATTTTCTGATTGGCTGATGGAATCAGCCAATCAGAATCAAGTTCAATCCGATTGGCTGATCCAATCAGCCAATCAGATTGAGCTCGCATTCTATTGGCTGTTCCGATCAGCCAATAGAATGCGAGCTCAATCTGATTGGCTGATTGGATCGGCCAATCGGATTGAACTAGATTCTGATTGGCTGATTCCATCAGCCAATCAGAAAATTCCTACCTTAATTCCGATTGGCTGATAGAATCCTATCAGCCAATCGGAATTCGAGGGACGCCATCTTGGATGACGTCCCTTAAAGGAACAGTCATTCGTCGTTCAGTCGTCGGTCCGGATGGATGTTCCGCGCTGGAGGTCTTCAGGATCCTGCCGCTTCGCTCCGGATGGAAGAAGATCGAAGATGCCGCTTGGAGAAGATGTTTGCCGGTCCGGATGTCCTCTTCTTGCCGGATAGGAGGAAGACTTTGGAGCCTCTTCTGGACCGGATTATGGATCGCCAACCCCCGCTTGGGTTGGATAAAGATCTTGGAGCCAGGACGGATCGGTGATACCTGGATGGTGAAGACAAGGTAGGAAGATCTTCAGGGGCTTAGTGTTAGGTTTATTTAAGGGGGGGTTTGATTTAGATTAGGGGTATGTGGGTGGTGGGTTGTAATGTTGGGGGGGGGTATTGTATGTTTTTTTTTACAGGCAAAAGAGCTGAAATTCTTGGGGCATGCCCCGCAAAGGGCCCTGTTCAGGGCTGGTAAGGTAAAAGAGCTTGTAACTTTTTTAATTTAGAATAGGGTAGGGAATTTTTTATTTTGGGGGGCTTTGTTATTTTATTAGGGGGCTTAGAGTAGGTGTAATTAGTTTAAAATTGTTGTAATATTTTTCTTATGTTTGTAAATATTTTTTTATTTTCTGTAACTTAGTTCTTTTTTATTTTTTGTACTTTAGCTAGTTTATTTAATTGTATTTATTTGTAGGAATTGTGTTTAATTAATTTATTGATAGTGTAGTGTTAGGTTAATTGGAGGTAATTGGAGGTAGTTTATTTAATTATTTTATTGATAGGGTAGTGTTAGGTTTAATTATAACTTAGGTTAGGATTTATTTTACAGGTAAATTTGTTATTATTTTAACTAGGTAACTATTAAATAGTTCTTAACTATTTAATAGCTATTGTACCTGGTTAAAATAAATACAAAGTTACCTGTAAAATAAATATTAATCCTAAAATAGCTATAATATAATTATAATTTATATTGTAGCTATATTAGGGTTTATTTTACAGGTAAGTATTTAGCTTTAAATAGGAATAAGTTATTTAATAAGAGTTAATTTATTTCGTTAGATAAAAATTATATTTAACTTAGGGGGGTGTTAGTGTTAGGGTTAGACTTAGCTTTAGGGGTTAATACATTTATTAGAATAGCGGTGAGCTCCGGTCGGCAGATTAGGGGTTAATAATTGAAGTTAGGTGTCGGCGATGTTAGGGAGGGCAGATTAGGGGTTAATACTATTTATGATAGGGTTAGTGAGGTGGATTAGGGGTTAATACATTTATTATAGTAGCGCTCAGGTCCGCTCGGCAGATTAGGGGTTAAAAAGTGTAGGCAGGTGTCGGCGACGTTGAGGGGGGCAGATTAGGGGTTAATAAATATAATATAGGGGTCGGCGATGTTAGGGCAGCAGATTAGGGGTACATAGGGATAACGTAGGTGGCGGCGATTTGCGGTCGGAAGATTAGGGGTTAATTATTTTAAGTAGCTGGCGGCGACGTTGTGGGGGGCAAGTTAGGGGTTAATAAATGTAATACAGGGGTCGGCGGGGTTAGGGGCAGCAGATTAGGGGTACATAAGTATAACGTAGGTGGCGGTCGGCAGATTAGGGGTTAAAAATTTTAATCGAGTGGCGGCGGTGTGGGGGGACCTCGGTTTAGGGGTACATAGGTAGTTTATGGGTGTTAGTGTACTTTAGGGTACAGTAGTTAAGAGCTTTATAAACCGGCGTTAGCCAGAAAGCTCTTAACTCCTGCTATTTTCAGGCGGCTGGAATCTTGTCGTTAGAGCTCTAACGCTCACTTCAGAAACGACTCTAAATACCAGCGTTAGAAAGATCCCATTGAAAATATAGGCTACGCAAATGGCGTAGGGGGATCTGCGGTATGGAAAAGTCGCGGCTGAAAAGTGAGCGTTAGACCCTTTAATCACTGACTCCAAATACCAGCGGGCGGCCAAAACCAGCGTTAGGAGCCTCTAACGCTGGTTTTGACGGCTACCTCCGAACTCCAAATCTAGGCCTAAGATTCCCAGTTTCCAGGCATCTTTTTATATACATAACCCTCTAGAAAATAACTTTAACAGCCTAGGATATAAGGTAGTTGTATATATCTTCCACTTTGTATATTTGTGCTGCCTACTCAATTAAGACAATAAATATATGGCCACTTTTCATTGTGGCCAAATTTACATAGGCCCAAATGTTGTTCAAAGTCAGTCTGCTAACATAGGGAAGATAGTTTCAAAAACCCTGTAAAGCAAATGTTTAGTAGGTTAAGGTAAAGGTTAGTGAATTAGCGAAGCCAGTTCAGATGATAAGTTTCTAATCTGAAATGAGCGTTCAAATAGGCAGCCAGCCAAGAAAGTTTAGTATGCTTAGAAATATTCAGCAGATGTTAAAAGAAAAACTTTTTAGATATAAAGATAGTGCAAGCAGGATTTATCAAGCCTCGGTTTTTTAACATAAGTATAGCAGTTTTCAGACCCAAGCGTAGCACATGCAGGTGTTAATCAAATAAAGAGAGCCCTCTTTGTGCAATACTTGCTGTTTAAGATCTCTCCGATTGTAGCTTTGCAATCCGCTTCTTCATGCAGAAGGAATCCAGTGCTAAGCTAACAGCCTTTCAAACACTCTGCATCTATGATCCAAATTTCGACTCAGTAAGAGGGAGGGTCGACCATTCAGCCGTAAGTAGACAGAGCTCTTGTGTCTACCGGTTCAGCTACGGCCTTGTTTCGCCTTCAGTAAGATCTTGCTTTACCCTTCTTTTCCTCAGCTATTCAGATCATAGCAAGCAAGCCGTCAGTCTCCATCTCGCAGCACCGGTGGGAGGGAGAATTTCTCAACACGTATTTAGGTTGATTCCTGGCATCCTAGGACACATTAAGTGCCTCCTCAGCCGCCACTTTCTATGGCAGAGGCGCCGATGTCTTGTGCCAATCTTCCACTAGTGTTTGTTTTTTTCCTGCTGCACAACCTCCCCAGTCACAGGGGCTCCCAGCGCAAGTTTCTCCGCCTTAGGAACAGGTGCAGGGGTTTCAGAGAGAAGCGCTGCGTGACTTGCGCTTAGCTCCTCCTCCGGAAGTCACTTCCTAGAGCATTCAATTTTAAACAACTTTTTAATTAACTTCTATTATCAAATTAGCTTTGTTCTCTTGGTATCCTTTGTTGCAGGAGCAGCAATGAACTACTGGGAGCTAGCTTAACATATCTGATGAGCCAATCACAAGAAGCATATATGTGCAACCACCAATTAGAATCTAGCTCCCAGTAGTGCTTTGTTGCTCTTGAGCCTGCCTATGTATTCTTTTTAACAAAAAATAATAAGGAAACAAAGCAAATTAGATCATAGAAGATCATTTAAGTAAAGTGAAAAGTTATTTAAAATGACATGTGCTGTTAAAATCATGAAAGAAAAATGTTGGGTTTCATGTCCCTTTACATTAATTCAGGCTAAGCTCTCACTATTCAAGTTACAAACATTTAGGGTATGAAACATATTATGACTGTTAGAAGAAAGATTATGTGATCATTTTGTTAAATATTTATTTGCTAAAAAGAAATATTTAAACACAAATAATTATGGATTCTGCTAATGAAACTGCAGACGACATTTTGAGCATAGGCAATTAATCAATTATCTCTTTAAAAATGTAATGAAAAAAAACAAGTCAATAATGCACTTGTAAACATAGGCATTTAAAAGCTTTAAGTATTAATGCATAATCAATAAATTCATATTAAAAGGACATTTCAGCATAATTTAGAATGAATAGTAGATTTTTTGGAAACATCTGAAATTTCTTCCATTTCCCTGCCCCCTTTATCATGTGACAGTCTTCTTCACAATATAAAGATATTTGTAATATAATCAAACATTATTTTTCTTTGTTAGCAGCTGATGATAGATTGGTGAATTTAACCAATCAAGGGTATGGATTTTCTTATAGGAGGAATATGACCCTGGGTAACATTTTGTCTCCTTTTCAAACTTCAGTGAGTTTGTTACGCATGGCACCACTTTTAGATCTTGTGTCATAGGGGAAAATTTTACTATACGTTTATACTTAAATTGCAGAACTACATTTCTGATCTATTGTATTGCTGCAAACTACAATACATAGGTCTCACAACTAGAGAGTTATGCTCTTCTTTCGAGAACACTTGTTATCCATTAGAATTGGTAAGGCTACAAACCCTCTTGTCCAATACTTTGCCACAGTTCATGACAAAGATTTTGGGTCTTTTTCATGGCTGTCAATGGAGAAAATCTTTTGTCCGACTAGAGGGGGGGTCGATAAGAATAACTTGTTATCCTGGCAGGAAATGTATTGGATTTTTTAACTATGAACACATATCTTGTTAAGTTTAAAGGGACATAAAACTTCTATCATTGCTGGGGTGACATGTATTCATGTTCACAGGCTCTTTTAAGCTTTTTTCTTGACACCATTACTGTGAATAAAAGTTATGTTTTACATAAGCTCCCTGGTTAAATAGTTTGTTCCTGTGATGACTGGCCTTTAATACCCAGTAAAGCTTTTATCCTCAGTGGGAGTCACACCACATTTGACAACATCATATCGGCACTACGCACAGAGGGAATGGAGCATAATGAAAGAGGATTTTCTCCAAACATAAGAGTTTGGGTCCTCCAGGATTACACAAATGTTAATCTTACTGCAAATGAAGTGCATTGCATTATGTGTAGGCCACCCTGGTGTTGCGTACTGTTGAGCCCAATTTTTCTTAGGCAGGCATTAATGCTTTTTAGTCCCATGGGGAGAGTGAGACGTCCACATACTCAATAATTGGCAAACTATGGTTTCACGGACCTCTGTATCTTTTCCATATTAGCCTTCAGGGAATCCCAGACACACACACTTATAAATACATATATTTTTTATTATTATTATTATTATTATTACTTTAAAGTCCCTATAGATATTGATTGTTAGTACATTTCCCAAGAATAGTCACTGAAATTGGCAAAAAGTAACATTTATAATGTATTCATCCTGTTTTCTCTGTTACTTCCAACAGACATTGATTTTCTCACAGGGCAAAACTAATGCTACATCAAGATAAAATATTTTTACTACAGAATGCAGATTTTAATTAAGTGGAGCTGTATTAAATGCTCCAGCTCACGCACTTACTCGTCGGGTAGCGCTCGTATTACAAGTTGAAAGTAAACAGTTTTCGTACGAGCGCTAACCCGATGCGCCTAAAAAGTCTAACTTAGGATATTGTGTGCTTCTTAATGTATTTCTCTGTTGTAGTCAATGGAGCAAAAAAGTGGTAAGACCCTAACAGCCTACTTCTACAAAAACCATATTGCATGTTCTCAAGTGCACTAACCCGTCATGAGAATATGAATATTTCACATTCCAATGTTCTTCACATAACAAAATATGTTCCATTTATTCGTAAATACATATTTCTATTTTTATATATATATATATATATATATATATATATATAGTATTTGGTATAATATATTTCAATACCTATAGATATAGATTATTATCTATATGTATAGATAAATACAGATATATATATATATATATATATATATTTATATATATACAAAACACGGGTGGGGTCAGCACTCTCAGGCCGGACCGGGTACACATCCTATGACCCTGCAACATGCACAGCCCTGGGTGCAAACCAGCACTCTCAGGAAGCTGCACTGTCACCAGAGTCGCAGGCAGTTAACCCCAGACAGGCCTGGGTGCAAGGCCCAAACAGGGAAAATTACAAAAAAATACATTAATATAACACACAGAAAAAGTCCAGCACTCACTCACAAGCTCTCAACTAAGATAAAAAGCAGCAATGGAAGAGTTAGTTACCACATCTGGCCAAATGGGAAAAACCCAGGTACCTCGTCAAGGTCTCTTCCAAAAAAACATGGGTCCCTAAACAGCCACACAATGCAGGCTCACAATCAAACAACTGAAAAAAAGCAACTGTGAAAAAATGGAGGGTGCACAGGCTTATGTAATCTTCCCAAACATATACAAAACACGGGTGGGGTCAGCACTCTCAGACCGGACCGGGTACACATCCTATGACCCTGCAACATGCACAGCCCTGGGTGCAAACCAGCACTCTCAGGAAGCTGCACTGTCACCAGAGTCGCAGGCAGTTAACCCCAGACAGGCCTGGGTGCAAGGCCCAAACAGGGAAAATTACAAAAAAATAATACTTTAATATAACACACAGAAAAAGTCCAGCACTCACTCACAAGCTCTCAACTAAGATAAACCAGATAACCATTATATCTGAAACCTTTTTTAAAAAGGTAGATTGTAACAGCTTTTTGAACTACAATAGTAACCATTACCATAGTTGGAAAAAGAATGTACCATACGGACAGTTCAGACGCATTAGGCGGAACTGTAGCACAATTGAAAGCTATATAGCACAATCCCAAATATTAAAGGATAGGTTCCTAGAGAAGGGCTATCCCTTGGATCTGGTACTCAAAGGCTATCTCAGAGCCCTAGAAGATGATAGAAATAAATATCTAGTACAAGACAAAAAGAAAAATTACAACAAAAAATCTATTACCAAGCAACAATCCAATGACATTTTAGAAATACCAATATTCGTAACTGGTTATAGTAACCAATTCCGACAAATCAAGCAAATAATCCATAAACACTGGCCTATTATCTGTAATGATCCTTATCTTAAGGAATACACTTATAGGAAACCGAGGGTAGTATTTAGAAGGGCCCCCACGCTTAAGAACAAACTGGCCCCTAGTAAAGTTGTGAGGGACAAGGTGGGCACTCACAACTTTAATATAGGGATTAATAAGATTTTTATGGGCAATTTTTTACCAAGACATGGAATATTTAAATGTTTGAAACCGAGGTGCAATATGTGCAAAGCCGTGAAAAGTGGAACAAACACATTTCTTTCCAATCAAACAGGAGAACAATTTAAAATCACAAAGAGGATGTCCTGTGAGTCTACCTATGTGGTTTATCTTGTTAGCTGTGTTTGTGGGGTCCAATATGTAGGACGCACTGGACGCACCATCAAAAAACGATGGAGCGAACACACCTACAACATCAAAAAGAAACTCTTGAAACATAGCCTTTCCAGACATTGTGCTTATGCACACAAAGGTAGTGCTAAAACACTCTCTATACTACCTATAGAACAAATACCTCGAAATAGCCATAATGCTATGCTCACTCTACGACGTAGAGAGACTTACTGGATCCACAAACTACACACTTTGGCCCCAGAAGGCCTCAACGAATGTGTCGATCTAGCAGCTTTCGATTTATGAGTGTTATTTAACTTTGCTATAGGTGGGAACCAGTTATACCTCTGGATCTGATCAATTGGTCTTCTGACTATTTTGATTACCATTTAGTGTTTGTGTGTGTGTATATATATCTCTGGTTGCATATATACACATATATATGGATGCATCTAATCTGCTACCCATGAGCCCATCAGGAACCCGACTTTATGGGCTTGTGTTGGGACAATACAACTAACCACTTATCACTTGTTTCCATTTAGTTGTGAACATTGCCATATTAGAGATGCCCTTTATAGATTGGTAGTAGCTCCTTTACTCTTATCGCTTATCTGTATACGAGTTGTTTATAGACTGACTGATCATAACAATTATTATTATTATTTTTATTTTGGTGAAATACTGACTACAGTTGTCAGACTAACGATTGTCACTTCTTTCATTATTTCAGTTTACATTATTCACTTAGTATTGATCACACACCACCTTATATTTATTATTATATATATTTGTTCTTAATTATTATATTCTGATGGTATTATACCCTTTGGTTTTTAAATTTCCTATAAAGGAATTTGCTAGCTATCATTGCAATATTAGTTATATTTGGCTCTTATATTTTGTGTTTTTATATATGAGATTTAAATCCTGCTATTAGGGTTAGTGGAATCTCTCTATCTGTTTATAACCTATGTATACAAACGGCTCAAATGATACCACATTGGCTAAGTTATGAGAATATAGCTTAAGGAATATATAATATTTATAAGCACCGATCTTGGTACTATATCAAATATCCACCCCTTATACTGTTTACATCTAGCAATCTTTATTTCTGTGTTAGGAATTTGTGCAGTTCAACTGTAGACTTTTGTGCTTATTATGCCCCATTGCTGCATCCTATATTCATGGTGTAGTCTGATATATAATGTATTAATCTACTGACGGATAGGTATTATTTGATTGGTACAGGTATATCACAGTTTGCGATTGATTATTATCCTGACTGGCCGATGCTGAATGTTTGATCTGTTGGGCACTTCTAATGTCCTTTTCTCGCTGTGGTGCCGGAACTTGTCTGATTGTATTGCTATTTGGGACACGGATGGTGCGAGTGGCAGTGGGTTAGTTTCCACAAGTTTACTTTTGGTGTTAATGTTCGTTTGGGCTCTCCTTCCATTAATCCCACTATGGTGTGATATGAATATGATTTTAATCACACATTGGATATTACAGAAGGGTATATTGTGGACGCTACAGTTCACGCCCCTTTTCTACTTTAGTCCTATTATATAGCGCCACGCAATCGAGTCAGGATCGCTATTGTGCGATCCTGATCTGACTGATATATTGATGCTAGTCATGCGCACTCTGCGCTTTGGGATGCAGTTATTGCCGACGCCTACTCTTGAGCGTTTGTAGTAATTAGGCTTACAGCTGATTGAGGTTGGTCATGCGCACTAAGCGCCTATGGACGCCGTCTTCGTCGGCGCTTAATTCAAACTACATATAATTATAACTACTAAATAACAGCTGATTGGGACACCCATTTTGGAAAAAAACTTAGATCGCTCATAAACATTGGAATTGTTGCGTTCTGTTTGAACTAAATCATGCATGTCACTCCAACATTTCACTTATAAGGTACGACCTATGTAAGTTTATCAAAATTATTGCTCAAATGAAATATATTATGAACTAAAGAATGCATGAAAATGATCATCAAGCAATATATCCCATATTGTGTCCTGTTTGTGTTTCAATGCGTGCTCCAATGTGTGCTCTATTTACATCACTTACAATAAGATATGACTTTTTTAGCTCATTAAATTTTATTAGCTTATTGAATCTGTTCAAATGAAATATAATACGAATAATATTAATTAAGAATGTATGAAATTTGTTACTATGCATTGTATATTATACTGTATATTGTTTATGTTTCAATGTGTGCTCCATTTGATAGCAGCTGATTGGTTGGGATCACACTACTAATCAAGTGGACCCACCCCACTATCACCTGTTTAATATCAATTAATTAAGTTTAGGGTATATTTTAGCAAGTGTTCAGTAAATATTTTATGAAGCCTGATGAAACAGCCATTGGCTGAGAAACGCGTTGCCTGTGATTTTATAATTTTTAATAAAGTCATTTTTAATATTTGAACACTTGCTGCATCTTTGTTCTGGGATATATTGTTTATCCTTCTCCTGAGGAACATCTCCCTCTGGCTCACTGTGGGATCCATCTACCTTTCTGAATCCATTTGGATGTCTGGCCACAAGTCTGTTGGGTGACTGAATTAATCCCTTCATGCCTCTATAGCATCACAAGAGGTGCTTTATTCATTGTGAGTACCACTCCTCTCTTTGCTTGTATTTACATCCTTGTACCAACAATACTAGGCCATATAGGCACCTGTGTCTCCTTTCTGACTATACAGATATCAGTTCCAGTGCAGGAAGTTGGTCTTCTGGGTGACTGAATAGATCCCAGACCGCATCTTTAGCACTAATTGAGGTGCTCTACTAAATGTGAGTTTACTCATTACTTTAAGTTCTATTAGTTCCGGACCAAACAATATTGGGCCATGTGGCGCTTCTGTTTTTTCTTTTCATAGATTGCTGTTCCTGGATCCTGGCCTGGATTATCACAGATAGCTGCCTCTTTCCTCAATAGAGACTTTCACTTTATTGTTACTTTGTTTGTCTATATATATCATTTGTATTACTTTGTATCACATTGTTATTGGCTTACACTGATTAATATTGCACATTGTATGATATATTATTTTGTATCATAATTTATTCTGGTGAACACTGTATATTGTTTGATATATCTCTTTAGACCAATTTTGCTAACATTATCTAATAATTTTTAGATTAATATATTATTATTTGGTTATTTCTCCATATTCACACTTAGGGCGCCCCCTCACTTTTTTCCTTTCTAAGATAAAAAACAGCAATGGAAGAGTTAGTTACCACATCTGGCCAAATGGGAAAAGCCCAGGTACCTCGTCAAGGTCTGTTCCAAAAAAACCTGGGTCCCTAAACAGCCACACAATGCAGGCTCACAATCAAACAAATGTGAAAAAAAGCAACTGTGAAAAAATGGAGGGTGCACAGGCTTATGTAATCTCCCCAAACATATACAAAACAAGGGTGGGGTCAGCACTCTCAGGCCGGACCGGGTACACATCCCATAACCCTGCGACATGCACAGCCCTGGGTGCAAACCAGCACTCTCAGGAAGCTACACTGTCACCAGAGTCACAGGCAGTTAACCCCAGACAGGCCTTTATCTTAGTTGAGAGCGTGTGATTGAGTGCTGGACTTTTTCTGTGTGTGATATATATATATATATATATATATATATATATAGAGAGAGAGAGAGAGAGAGAGAAATATCTATTTAAAAATACATAGAACATATTCTGCTATGTGCAGAACATTGGAATGTAAAATATTTACAGTAAATACACAGTATAGCACTTTATATATAGATATTGCATAAGTTTGATTTGACATTTTTTCCATTTACTTGACTGCAAAGGGCTCCAATGCAGAAACACACACACATGTATACATTTGTATTTATATGTTTATATGTGTATATATGTCTCTAAATACATATGAAATGTTTATAATTAGAGGAATATATTTTTTCATTATGGTTTGGTTTTATTCACTCCTATATAACTAATTTATGAATTGTATCTATTATAAAATAAATTTATGGAACACAAATGGAGTACCCACTTAGCAACCAGTTTTATTTTAATAATTTTCATGGATTTAAATCTAAAATACTGAATCACTTCTCTGTTCCATAATAGATAGGTATAGGAACCTTTGGGAAAAATGGATAATTACTTACATTTGCCTCTATACCAGTTTATGCTTATTTTATTCACAATAATAATGTGTTATAGTTTGTTCATAATTAGATTCCTGCAAACCAACCAGTGTTTTGTATTCCCAAGGTTCTTCCTTTAAGACAAATTAAACCAAGATGTATTTTTGCTCATATATTAAATGGAAGTCAATCACCAAATCTAGTTTAAAATGGAAACAGAAGCCTTTACATACAACCCATAAAGATTACTAATTAAACATATTTTGCAATATTTAAGGCCACACTCCTGTGCACTAAAGCTGGGAATTGTTTGGAATTGTGAGCTCCTTGTACTATGTGAGAGATGGATATAGTTACTAACTAGGGAATCTGTCTGTCCTCTTTTGCGTTATTCTAACAAATAACCACTGTTTTTTAACACTTCTGATAAATTAACTTAAATCTTAAATTAAATTAAGATTAAATTTGCTCTTGAAATTTAATATTACCACAAGCAAAATTATGCATATAGGATCCAAAATCCCAAAGGCCAATTATAGTCTCAATGGTACGTTACTGACCGTAACTAAAGAAAATAGGGACTTGGGAATCATTATTTCAGATGATTTAAAATTTGGTACACAATGCAGCAGTGCAGCCAGTAAGGCCAGTTGAATACTTGGTTGCATTGGAAGAGGTATTAGTAGCTGAAATAGCAAGGTTCTTATGTCACTTTAAAGATCATTAGTTAGACCAAATCTGGAATGCTGTGTACAGTTCTGGAGACCATATCTTCAGAAAGATATAAATAAACTAAAAGCTGTCCAAAGGAGGGCTGCTAAAATGGTACATGGTCTAAAATATAAAACGTACAAAGAAATACTCTATGGTCTAAATATGTATAATTTAGAGGATAGAAGGGAAAGAGGTGACATGATAGAAACCTTCAAATATATGAAGGAACTTAATAAAATAGAAGCTGAAAGCATTTTTCACAAAAAAATAAATGCCAAAACAAGGTGTCAATTATCTAAAGTTAGAGGGTAGCAGATTCAGGAGAAATTTGAGGAAGCATTTTTTACAGAAGGGGTGGTGGATTTATGGAATAAACTTCCATTTGAGGTGGTAAACACAAAGACTGTAAATTAATAAAAAAAAAATGCCTGGGACATGCATAAGGCTATCCTAAGAAAAAAGTAACATGTAATATGGGTAGACTTGATGGGCCTTTTTGGTTCTTATCTACCTTCAAATTCTATGTTTCTATGAATGACCACTTTGTCTTAAGTTGCGGTAAGCCGGCTCTCATGAGCAAGCCTACACTGCATGTTTTTTTTTTATGCAGCCTCCCCTGCTTAATATAGGTTGTCCAATGTGTTTATGTGTTGTCATGATCTTTTTTTCTTTGTTTTAGATTTTAAGATAGATAGATTTTAAAATGTATAACAGTTAAAAAATTATGTTCCCATCTTGAAGAACCCAACATTTTCCCGTCAGGCCTACAAATGCATGCTCCTCCAACAGATCTGTGGAGCAGATTGAATAGGTAGGTTTTATCCTTAGGTAAAGAGCCGGGGATAACAAAATCAAACCATCTTGTTAATTAAAAATACTCAAGCCCTCAAAAGATGCAATTTATTGATTTAGATGGCTTGGCCATTAACATATATTTAAGCTTTATATATAAACTCCTAAAGCCAGATTCAATGCTGACTATTCTCTATAGGTTTACAGAACATGATAGAGACACCAGTTGTTTCTCCTCTTTTCTGTGTTGTTTAATGAAGCCCTAGCTTACATTTTATTAAAGATGCATTAAAGACTTTGAGATTGTAATATACAATACAGGGAGTGCAGAATTATTAGGCAAGTTGTATTTTTGAGGATTAATTTTATTATTGAACAACAACCATGTTCTCAATGAACCCAAAAAACTCATTAATATCAAAGCTGAATAGTTTTGGAAGTAGTTTTTAGTTTGTTTTTAGTTATAGCTATTTTAGGGGGATATCTGTGTGTGTAGGTGACTATTACTGTGCATAATTATTAGGCAACTTAACAAAAAACAAATATATACCCATTTCAATTATTTATTTTTACCAGTGAAACCAATATAACATCTCAACATTCACAAATATACATTTCTGACATTCAAAAACAAAACAAAAACAAATCAGTGACCAATATAGCCACCTTTCTTTGCAAGGACACTCAAAAGCCTGCCATCCATGGATTCTGTCAGTGTTTTGATCTGTTCACCATCAACATTGCGTGCAGCAGCAACCACAGCCTCCCAGACACTGTTCAGAGAGGTGTACTGTTTTCCCTCCTTGTAAATCTCACATTTGATGATGGACCACAGGTTCTCAATGGGGTTCAGATCAGGTGAACAAGGAGGTCATGTCATTAGATTTTCTTCTTTTATACCCTTTCTTGCCAGCCACGCTGTGGAGTACTTGGACGCGTGTGATGGAGCATTGTCCTGCATGAAAATCATGTTTTTCTTGAAGGATGCAGACTTCTTCCTGTACCACTGCTTGAAGAAGGTGTCTTCCAGAAACTGGCAGTAGGACTAGGAGTTGAGCTTGACTCCATCCTCAACCCGAAAAGGCCCCACAAGCTCATCTTTGATGATACCAGCCCAAACCAGTACTCCACCTCCACCTTGCTGGTGTCTGAGTTGGACTGGAGCTCTCTGCCCTTTACCAATCCAGCCACGGGCCCATCCATCTGGCCCATCAAGACTCACTCTCATTTCATCAGTCCATAAAACCTTAGAAAAATCAGTCTTGAGATATTTCTTGGCCCAGTCTTGACGTTTCAGCTTGCGTGTCTTGTTCAGTGGTGGTCGTCTTTCAGCCTTTCTTACCTTGGCCATGTCTCTGAGTATTGCACACCTTGTGCTTTTGGGCACTCCAGTGATGTTGCAGCTCTGAAATATGGCCAAACTGGTGTAAAGTGGCATCTTGGCAGCTGCACGCTTGACTTTTCTCAGTTCATGGGCAGTTATTTTGCGCCTTGGTTTTTCCACACGCTTCCTGCGACCCTGTTGACTATTTTGAATGAAACGCTTGATTGTTCGATGATCACGCTTCAGAAGCTTTGCAATTTTAAGAGTGCTGCATCCCTCTGCAAGATATCTCACTATTTTTGACTTTTCTGAGCCTGTCAAGTCCTTCTTTTGACCCATTTTGCCAAAGGAAAGGAAGTTGCCTAATAATTATGCACACCTGATATAGGGTGTTGATGTCATTAGACCACACCCCTTCTCATTACAGAGATGCACATCACCTAATATGCTTAATTGGTAGTAGACTTTCGAGCCTATACAGCTTGGAATAAGACAACATGCATAAAGAGGATGATGTGGTCAAAATATTAATTTGCCTAATAATTCTGCACTCCCTGTATTGAATTATTTATTATTGTATTGTAGGCTGAGATGTGAAGCTATATATTTTAGCATTTTTATATGCTTTATTCGTTAACCACTGTGAGTGTTTGAATCAATGGGTTCCTTGCTCCTACATTTTCCATCACTATTAGGACACAAGAGGTGTGTTCACAGCCTCCTCCCCTGTTTGTGTTGGTCATTAAAACTCTAGATAATATTATTATGAAAAATGAATAGTGCTGTGCTATTATTAAAAAGTCAAGTGATATAGGGCTAGATTACAAGTGGAGCAGTATTTAACGTTCCCGCTAGAGCACTAAGACCTTTAAAGTATATATACATATGTATATATGTATTTATATCTGTATGTATGTATGTATATATATATATATATATATATATATACACATATACACACACACACACACACACAAATAACTGTTTGTTTATTAATATTTATATGAATAATCAGATTGTGTGTGTATATATACATCAAACTACTCTGCTTAACATTTTAAATGGACTTTTATGCCAAGGTACATTCAAGGGATATTAAACAGACTTCAAAACAAATGTAACTCCATCTATACTACTAAACATAATTATCTCAGCTCAGTTTGCAAGGCTATTTAAATTTTCCTAAAAGTGCAACCTGGTACTGTGAAAATAGCAATGTCAGTAACGGTGATTCATTAAATAGAAATATTACATTGCAAGCTTTACAACTTGTTAAGATGAGATCTTTACATTTTAAAATGTAAAATAAAATGCAATACAATATAGTATACAAGTTTTAATAGTTCTAAACTGTATACTTTGTTTTTAATTTATAACTTTATTCATACTATTTTATATAATATTCAATTGATACTTTATATTTCCTGTATAACAGAGCAAATTAAATTTTACATAAATTAATTTATTTTTGACTTTTGTATTTTTAAAAAATATATCAGCATAACTTTCATTCACTAATTTTGTCCATGATGTATTCTGTGGATATCACGCTTTTATTGAGCGGGAATGATGAATATTTACATTATTCTTAAAGCTCTGAACTTATGAAATACATGATATACCTTTGTAGTGTTCACAACTCAACATCTTGTCTGTGATTATATCTCAGAACAGGGAAGACACTACAAAAATAGCATTACAGAAGTCAATGCAAATTAAACTCTAAGGAAAACATTGCAATTTCATTTGTATTTGCTTCAAAATGAGAGGTTTAATAGAGCTGTGTGCAGTCATGTTAAACTGTCTACTTCAGCCACTTTTGCAATTGCATTCCATGGTGACTGCTTCTGTAAAGTCTGTAAGCTGCTAGCTGCATACCCAGCAGAACTGAATGCATCTGAAGCAAATATGTATTTCTGTTCCACTGGGTACAACACTGAAATAGCTGGAAAAGAAATACAGTTTGCAACATAATAGTAAACCCAACCTTTTTAAAAAACAAAACAGTTAAGCATCTGGACAGGTTGCAAAACACGAATTGGATCGGTAATGTTATGTGTATATAGTAAAACAAATAATAGGTTTAGCTTGGTTATTATATATTGTAAAGCATGTAATTTAGAGATCTAGAGTAGATCTTTCACATCATTATTATCTACTGTTCTGAGCTTATATTGATACCCATATAAAAGAAGGTACGAGTATTATTCCATAAAATTTCCAATGCTATCCATTTTCTCACTATGCCAAACCACAACCAAAACCTTTAGCATTAACCCCCCCCCCCCCAACAGAAAATGTAAATAGACATTTATCAAAATTAAAAACATGGATATTAGCAAATAACATAAAACAGACTCAACCCTAGTGGCAATTTTTGCTTATTCATTGATTTGGGTAAAGATAACCCACATGTTAGTATAGGCCTAGATTATGAGTGGAGAACTATTGTTAGCATGAGGATCGTAAACGTGATTGTGAGAATTCGGTGTTCTTAACGCAAATTTGCACCGATATTGCAGTAATTTACACTCCACATATTTTCTATGCGTAGCGTTGAGTGATAATATGCGCTCGTATTACAAGTTGAAAGTAAATGCGATTACATGAATGCAATCGCATTTAACGCTCAAACTTTTTACACGACCAGTTGAACTAAAATACACTTTGAACCCCTGAACCGCCATCCACCCACATTGCAAACTAACTCTTTACACTATTAATCTCTAAACCACAACACCCCCACTGCAAAGTAAGCTTCTACCCTATTAACCCCTAAACCGCCAGCCCACACAATGCAAATTAACCCTCTTTCATCTAAACCCCCTAACCTAACACCCCCCTAAAAACCCAAAATAGACTAACCCTACCTTTGCCAAAAAAAACTAACTTACTTAAAAAAAAAAACAACTTAGCTGAGAAAGGAAAATAAATCTAAACTTACCGTTAAAAAAAAAAACCAACTACCATTACAATAAAAAAAAATAACATTACACAAAATAAAAAATAAATAACATTATATTAAAAAGAAAAACCTAACATTACAGTAAAAAAAAAAAACTAACATTACAAAAAAAACATCAAACATTACTGTTAAAAAAAACCTTACATGACAGAAATAAAAAAGAGTTATGCCTATTCTAACCCCCCCCCAAAAAAAGACCAAAATAAAAAAACAATTATTTTTTTTGCACACATTGGGTTAGCGATGGAGCAATATATTTTTACTTTCAACTAGTACCAGCGCAACACAATGCGCGCAAACGGTTTTACTTCTAGCGCAGTTAGCACTCTAGCAAAAATGACAATTAGCGCTCCACTTGTAAGTGTAAAAACTTGTAGCCCATAGTAAGCAACTGAACTACTAATTAGACATGAAAAATGTATTATCCAATTGCTGTTTAGGTCTGCATAGTGCAAACAATTATAATATATATATATATATATATATATATATATATATATATATATATTTCTTAAATGTTCTTAGATAATGTGTTTTAAAGAACACGTTTTGAGATAAACAGAGTATTTAAAGGGGCATTAAACAATAAATTCATGCACCTGCCTTTAATTTTGGATGACACAATTTTGGAACCTTGATTTCACTGCAAGTATCTGAAGGAAAGTTATTGCACATGTGCAAATACACCAGCCTTGGAATGCAGTGAAAGCTAGATTGCAACATGGTGGCACCCATAACAAAGGAAGGTGTGGAATATCCTCAAAACTATGCTTATAAAATGTGTTTAGTATCTAATGACCCTTTAAACTTTCAAATAATATATTTCTTAATAAATAGGGCAAAGGAGTACAAGAAGCGCAAGAAGCCTTGAATTATTTATTTGTCACAACAAGTAAAAATATTCAACATAACAACTTACATTCAAGTAAGTAAATTCGTGCACCAAGTATGCAACACAGCCGCAGTACAGGACCGGATCCTCAGGCAGATATGTCCAAAACAGATTTTGAAAAGGACCGCCGAACAGAGTCGGCGTCTGACGTCACTAACGGTTCCGGCACCGGAGCGTCCCCCTGCAGGCCTAAGCCTCCTAGACCGCTATTGCTGATGTTGTAACCGGAGCACAGGAGCACTGTATCCCTACGCGTTTCGTCCGGATCCCGGCCGGACTTTTTCAAGGGTTGTTGGATAGTGAAATTAATGCAATGTTCAGACACTGTTATGGGCCATCTATTTATACCAAAGGAGAGGAGCGCCCTCTATCGGTATATTAAACAAATGACATGATGATGGCCAGCATTAGTATAAGATTGAACACAGAATAAAATACATACACTGACAAAGTACATTTGAACTACATGTAAATACAAAATTAATAAAACTACCATAATATAGAATATAATATAAATATAAATACAATATAGTACAAACCATTACATGCAATTCAATATCTCTAAATCCATTCATAAAAATCAAACACAATAATTTTAAAACACAATAATTTTAAAATTTTAAAATATGTGATAAATAAAATTCATGCCCTTTAAATTAATCTATCTACCTAAACTCAATGTTTCAGGTTAAATAACCTATATAAATACTATGGAAAAGGGGAACTAAAAAATATATAGATTAAAGAGATAGAGGAGATTGTGGAATGAACCCCTAATGATAAAAAATTATTATTTTATATTATTACCCTAACAAGTGTATATAAATATATGTATGTGTAGACTATAAGAAGTTAAAATCATACTAATGTAAATTAATAAATAAATTTAATATAATAAATTACATATAAGCTGCAAGGTCCAGATCAATATTTAAACCCTTTGGGGCCAGACTACCAATCTTATATATCCAATAGGTCTCCTGCTGTCTCAAAGCTAGGAGCCTATTGTGAATATTTGGAGGAATCCAATCTATGACTTTAACCCTAAGTGAAGACGGGTTACAATTATGCATTTCAAGAAAGTGAAGGGGAACACTATGTTTTATAGATTTTTCTTCATTCTTAGCTATTTTGATGTTATACAGATGCTCGTTGGTTCTGGTTCTTATTTTCCTTTTAGTACGCCCTACATAAAAAAGACCACATCCACACCTGAGAAGATATACCACAAAGGTGGAATCACATGTTGCTCTGCAGTTTATATTAAATGTCTGGGTACCATCCCAGTTTGAAAAATTAGATGCATTATCTACGTGACTACACATGTTACACACTTTTTTCATACATCTAAAGGTTCCTTTTTTGGCACTCAACCAATTCCGTGCATTATCTACTACTGGATTGGTGTCCCTAAGTTTACTCGGGGCCAATATATTTTTGAGATTTTTTGCCTTTTTTAAAAATGACTTGTGGTTTATCTGCTAGAATATTACCTAGTATAGGGTCAGTTTTTAGAATTGACCAATGTTTATTGAGGACTTTTTGTATGGTGCTATAGCCCTCATTATATCTGGTAATGAACCTTGGAGTATCAGATGTTATTTGATTCTTTGTATTAGAAGGTTTACTTTTATCTAACAGATCATGTCTGGAAACACTCATAGCCCTATCTTTAGCTGTTTCTAGAAGTTCTTTTCTTTAGCTGTTTCTAGAAGTTCTCAATAAACATTGGTCAATTCTAAAAACTGACCCTATACTAGGTAATATTCTAGCAGATAAACCACAAGTCATTTTTAAAAAAGGCAAAAATCTCAAAAATATATTGGCCCCGAGTAAACTTAGGGACACCAATCCAGTAGTAGATAATGCACGGAATTGGTTGAGTGCCAAAAAAGGAACCTTTAGATGTATGAAATAATATCTGATACTCCAAGGTTCATTACCAGATATAATGAGGGCTATAGCACCATACAAAAAGTCCTCAATAAACATTGGTCAATTCTAAAAACTGACCCTATACTAGGTAATATTCTAGCAGATAAACCACAAGTCATTTTTAAAAAAGGCAAAAATCTCAAAAATATATTGGCCCAGAGTAAACTTAGGGACACCAATCCAGTAGTAGATAATGCACGGAATTGGTTGAGTGCCAAAAAAGGAACCTTTAGATGTATGAAAAAAGTGTGTAACATGTGTAGTCACGTAGATAATGCATCTAATTTTTCAAACTGGGATGGTACCCAGACATTTAATATAAACTGCAGAGCAACATGTGATTCCACCTTTGTGGTATATCTTCTCAGGTGTGGCTGTGGTCTTTTTTATGTAGGGCGTACTAAAAGGAAAATAAGAACCAGAACCAACGAGCATCTGTATAACATCAAAATAGCTAAGAATGAAGAAAAATCTATAAAACATAGTGTTCCCCTTCACTTTCTTGAAATGCATAATTGTAACCCGTCTTCACTTAGGGTTAAAGTCATAGATTGGATTCCTCCAAATATTCACAATAGGCTCCTAGCTTTGAGACAGCAGGAGACCTATTGGATATATAAGATTGGTAGTCTGGCCCCAAAGGGTTTAAATATTGATCTGGACCTTGCAGCTTATATGTAATTTATTATATTAAATTTATTTATTAATTTACATTAGTATGATTTTAACTTCTTATAGTCTACACATACATATATTTATATACACTTGTTAGGGTAATAATATAAAATAATATTTTTTTATCATTAGGGGTTCATTCCACAATCTCCTCTATCTCTTTAATCTATATATTTTTTAGTTCCCCTTTTCCATAGTATTTATATAGGTTATTTAACCTGAAACATTGAGTTTAGGTAGATAGATTAATTTAAAGGGCATGAATTTTAATTATCACATATTTTAAAATTTTAAAATTATTGTGTTTTAAAATTATTGTGTTTGATTTTTATGAATGGATTTAGAGATTTTGAATTGCATGTAATGGTTTGTACTATATTGTATTTATATTTATATTATATTCTATATTATGGTAGTTTTATTAATTTTGTATTTACATGTAGTTCAAATGTACTTTGTCAGTGTATGTATTTTATTCTGTGTTCAATCTTATACTAATGCTGGCCATCATCATGTCATTTGTTTAATATACCGATAGAGGGCGCTCCTCTCCTTTGGTATAAATAGATGGCCCATAACAGTGTCTGAACATTGCATTAATTTCACTATCCAACAACCCTTGAAAAAGTCCGGCTGGGATCCGGACGAAACGCGTAGGGATACAGTGCTCCTGTGCTCCGGTTACAACATCAGCAATAGCGGTCTAGGAGGCTTAGGCCTGCAGGGGGACGCTCCGGTGCCGGAACCTTTAGTGACGTCAGACGCCGACTCTGTTCGGCGGTCCTTTTCAAAATCTGTTTTGGACATATCTGCCTGAGGATTCGGTCCTGTACTGCGGCTGTGTTGCATACTTGGTGCACGAATTTACTTACTTGAATGTAAGTTGTTATGTTGAATATTTTTACTTGTTGTGACAAATAAATAATTCAAGGCTTCTTGCGCTTCTTGTACTCCTTTGCCCTAGTTCTTCTCTCAACCCTGGTGATATCAAGAAAGATCACCAAAAAGAAGCGGCATCAACTTGAATTTGCCTACAGACCCAATTCCTTGGAAGTTCCTTTACTCCTGTGAAAATTGAAATACATTTGGGACTTTAGGTTTGAACTCTATGTGTCAATTGTGATTTGTTTTCTATTGTAAAGTTTGCTTATTTGCCTGGTTTGTTTTCTAAACTAGTTTAATTTGTATAAGTTTTTATAGGTTTTTATATTTCAGTTAATTTTTTCTTGACTAATTAATTCCATTATTTAATTTTATTCATTGGTAGAAGTAGTTTAGGTGATTTGATAGTCTTAAGGGTATTAGCGCTGTAACAACAACTGTGTGTCTTTATTTCTTAATAAATAAATATTGTGTGCAACGATAATGTCAAGGATTTTTCAAATCCCAAATTTAATGTAGCCACAGGGTGTAAAACCCAGTCTACAAATGAGCTAACTGTGAGACATCAAGTGGATTATCAAGCCTCTTGTGGATCTCTGGGAGAAATGAAAAATAGGTACTTGTGGTCATACAATTTTTGACAGTTAAATATCCTGCAATATTTTGAATACTTTACAACTATATAAAGCTGAGTCTAGAATGGACATAAGATGTCTTTTTAAACATAAAATAGGATACACACTAAGTTTCAGATAACTTTAGCAACACTGTTGGCTGCCACTTGCACCGGTGCACACAAAGCAAAAGGCACATCCACCAGTGTAAGATCAGCCACCAAAATAATTCCAAAAAGGCCTATATAACACTGAGGAAATATTCTATATGGCCCTATTATGGACAGCAAGTAGCCTGTAGTACTTTATTGTACATATTGGAGACATTGTCAAAATTACTTTAGATTCCTGGCTAAGATTTAGGTACATACCCAATTCCAGGGAATAGACCACAGCTAACACTGATAAGGTTCAATTGAAGCCCAGATACCATTAGATTTATAGACCATGCTAACTTTAATAGTGTGTAAGGATATACTGTATGTATTATTATAAACTGTATGGAAGTAGAAACATCAGCCTAAAGCAGCAGTTATCGGTTGTATATATCTAATTTGTCTTTTTCTTCTTCCCCCTACATGTTATGAGTCTAGAATCAGTGAATATTGTTTATGTGCTATATAAGCTGAAAAAGACAGACAAACAGACAGACAAACAGACATGAGAGTCAAATTCAATCAGCTAGCTTTTCCTTAGGCAATAAGAATTTTCATTTAGTTACTTTAATTTTATCATATCATATATTTACATAAATCAATACACCTAACTGTGAGGGTCATTAAGCAATGGCATCAGTTAGCAATGTTTTAAAGAGTTGATATTTGTAGTAAGTTGTGAAAAAACTTTTTTTTTTAGTTACTGAAATTTATGCAGTTTAAGAAAAAAAAACATCCTTTGAAAAATAATTTTAAGATCAGAACAAATGAAGAATGTAATTAGAAGACACACTAATCCTACTACGGATGATCTTATTTACATGAATATTATTGGTTATTACCTGCACTATTCCATCTTCAGTCTGATTTTAAAGCACCTTTTTATACCTGTGTTTCTACTACCTTGTCTTAAACATACACCAACATATATAAAAGTAAGAAAGTACAATTAGTTCTCATAATATGGATAATAAGTAAAAACACTTCAAATACATTACATTTTCAAAAATAATATTTCTTACATTTCACTCCCCATTAAAAAAATTCAGCCTGCAAACCACTAGTTATAAAGAAGCAATGGTGGAATTAAATCACCTCAGAGTCATTTGTCCAGGAGGACTGACAAGCACTGTTTTTGTGTGTTTGTTATACAAGACCAGGGGGTTGGACTGCACAGTTCCCAAATGTGGATAGACAGGTTCCCTTGGCAGGTTAGTAAATGGAAACCAATGTTTTTATTTTGTGAGAATACTCTGCATTATCAACTGATATATGACAAATTGCTAATTATAAAACGTGAATATCACTATTTGATACAACCTCATTTCAAATGTATTATTCTGTGCTTTTCATCTCTAAAAAGCATGGAAGACCTTCTTTAAAACAAATTTTATAGTGAGATAGCATAAAGGTTCAGCCTATTTTATAGTTAGCACAACTTTTCCTCTAAATAATATTATAATTGTACTAAACCATATTGTCTAACTATATTCTACTTTACAAAGCCCCTTCTACTTTACAAAGTCCTCCCTATCTGTTCTCTTTGAATTCACATTTTTGGCAATATCTTTTTTGCTCCCTATATTATGCATATATGTATTATTTAATTTTCTAAAGAAATTGGAGATTTTTGCTGGCACAATTAAAATAAATAACAGTTTTTAATGGAACCATTTAATGCTATTTATTTTAAGCAGGTCTTTTACCCTGCTGTCAAATAGAGGTCAACCTACAATCTGCTGATTAAGAAAATGATATGCTCATCTATTGATTGTAACCATCAGTAAGGCCTTTTACAGGGAAAATCAATAAGCGTGCTCTATACTGCAGTGCAACTCAATAACCAAACATACTGTAGGAAAAGAACAAAACCATTTATATGGTGAAGAAAATAACATAAACCTGTAATGCAATACATGTTGGCAGTCATGTTTTCTTTTAAAACAAATTTGAAAAAGTAAGTTTAAAAAAACAAAAAACATTAACAACATTAATATTATGTTTATGTTTCTATATTGTAAACATTTACTAATACTGTTATTACTAGCAGTGATCTGTGTTCCACTTCTATTTACTATATTAACTTGCCCACACATTAGGTACAGTTTTCAACATGTTTTAGAAAAACAAAATGTAGAGCTAGAAGTGGTTTAAATGTACAGTACGATGATAGAAAGCCTGCTAAGGACAATATTTAGTGCTTTGCTATGGCTTTAGCTGCTTATCCATTCAAATCAAATATGCTATAATCTCATACAAACAAGTAAGAGCAATCACATTACCTATAAGAGCTATGGGTGCGTGTCTGCATGTGCATGAACATAGTCTGGTAATACAAATAAGTAATATATGTGCAAAAGAAGATTCTCCATTCAATCAGGGAGGCACAAGAAATGTATGACAATATTATTTATGCTTTTTTTTTTATCACACAGGCAATGTAGGAAAGCCAGTGCAAGATGATAAGACACAAGCTTTTAAAACTGTAATTTTGTTACAGAATATTGTTTGGCATTTCAGGGACATACACATATAAATAAGCTCCTGCACTGGTCAAGCAATCTAGTAAAATGTTGCAGTGATAAAACTATAATTTTCAGTTGTAAACTGCTGGTATAATATGGAAAATAGGTTATCAAAATGTTTTGTTTTTTTAAACTACACATTTTTGATACAATTGTGTTTTTAGTTTAAAATCTGTTTAATTCTGCAGGTGTTTTTTAAAGTTATGGGGAAAAGAATGTTGTATTTAGACATTAAACACCTATTGCTTTTGTGTAAAAAGGTGCTTGTCACACACACCCTTAGAGGCCACCAAGCAATGTATGTAACATCAAAATGCTGCAATTAAAATAGCTGGTTAAATCAATGTGCAGCATTTTGAAAACTTAAGTAACAGATTATGCTTTTAGATGTCTCTAGGGAACGTGGGACAAAGCACAATTTTACACAAAAGCAAGTAGTGTTTAATGTCCATTTAATGACATTCATCTTTGTCATATTTTAATATCATGGTGGAAAAACATATTCCAGTGCTTATGTCTGCTTGGCTATATAATAACATTGAAAATAAGACCATTATCCTTTGTTTCTATAAACTATTTAAAACTTGTTTTCATCATTCAAACAACTCTTTAGCGCATGCTATATTTTGGTCACTGTGTATTTTTAAAGCTATGCAAAAGAAAAGGACTTATAAAATGCAGTTCAGGGACCTACTTAGAAACTGATTTGTGTGATAGGGAGGAATTATACATAAATCATTGCAGCAAATAAATTTAGAGTTTAAAATAGTCAATCTATACTAAGCTAAACTATCAGTTCATCAGCATTTAATTACCTCTCAATACCTCAAAGATATCTGTCATTTTGAAATAAGCTGCATGCATTACAATTACTACTGAAAGCTTGAACTGTGCTGTAAAATATTTTCGGTGGCTCTCACAAACAAATTTTCTTTGAGAATTCCGTTAAGCAAGTTTATAATGTTATCCTAATTTATTAACATTTTAAAAGCACTGTTATATTCTAAATCATCTGAAAACGTCTTGGGAATAATGTTAAACTTAACTAGTATATAAAGACAACTAAATACTAGGCATGTGCATTCATTTTGCTATTAATGCACATTCGTTAACGAAACATGGATACTCATTTTATTTTAACAAGAGGAATATCCAAATGCAGCACGAAATTTAAAGAAAACAAACCAATAATGCCAAATTCACCATTATTTATTAGTTTCCTTTAAATAGTTAAGAATATTTACTTAAAGGGACACTGAACCCAATTTTTTTCTTTTGTAATTCAGAAAGAGCATGCAAATTTAAGCAACTTTCTAATTTGCTTCTATTATCAAATTTTCTTCATTCTCTTGCTATCTTTATTTGAAAAAGAAGGCATCTAAGCTTTTTTTGGTTTCAGTACTCTGGATAGCACTTTTTTATTGGTGGATGAATTTATCCACCAATCAGCAAGGACAACCCAGGTTGTTCACCAAAAATGGGCCGGCATCTAAACTTACATTTGTGCATTTCAAATAAAGATACCAAGAGAATGAAGAAAATTTGATAATAGGAGTAAATTAGAAAGTTGCTTAAAATTTTATGCTCAATCTGAATCACAAAAGAAAAAATTTGGGTACAGTGTCCCTTTAAGTGCCCTGGAGAGCAGCACTAAACCGCTCATCTTCTTCACAGAGCCCCAGCCTCGGTGAAGAAAAGGAACGCGTTAGTGCGGCTCTCCAGTGCGCTTAGGTATTTAATTAATTTAACACAAACAAATGTAAATGTTCCAGGAATGATTGGTATTCATTTAATTTAAAACGAGATGACTGCTGAATATTCGAAATGCAAAGTATTTTAAATAAAAAAAAATTGCCCATGTACGTCTTCTAAATACAAAAAGTAACAAGATAGTGATTCATATTTTTGGATAAATTATCTTTAATTCATAATAAAGCAATTTGTAACTATCGTTTTGTTTACTAAGGAAAAAACCATTATGATTTTATAGACACTCTACAATCTATAATCTACACAGTATATGAAAAAGAATATTGACATTTACAGTGTATTTTCTAGATTGGCAAAGCAAGTGTGATGAAATTTATATACTTGTGTTTGTATCATATCATACAATTATAACAAATTATAAATTATAAACAAATCAACCAAAACTACTGTTCTATAGCACAGTAGAATGTGGAAGTTTTTACAGGTCATAGCTCATAACCTTTTGTAAGAACCATTTGATGTTTTAGTAAAGGTCCTACCGCAAGCTTATAAATAAATCAATACCCGTAAAACTACAGTAAGAGGTAACCCATTACAAAAGCTTTATTTTGCATTAATGATCCTCTAAATTTTGTGGGGTCTTTCCCTTGTGAGATTATGCACTGATTATAAACTGCTTTAATGAGTAGAGTTGTAAAGTTGCAGTAAATAAAAGAAAAATCTGAATTACTCTCTAGGATTTTAATTGGAAGTCTGCACCATTTGGGTGCCCTCTTTTAATTTCTACAGAATTGATTCCTTCTCTGAGGAGAGAGATATTTTGAAGAGGATTAGAATCCTTGATCTCTTGTGGACACTATTATTTTTGAGTCAAGAGGGATTGTGTGAAAGGACTTTGTACACTGGACTTTATATTTTCTTACTGGCACATCTAGTTGGGGTTTGGTATCCTTTGTTGTATAAGTTGTAATGTTATCTTTTATAACCAACTTGTATTATATATGTTTGTTCATGTTGTTTCTTTTGCTTGACTTACTGTTAGAAGCATACAAAGCTTGCCATCCACAAATAATTGGCTTGCAAGGGACTTCAAGTTGACTTGTCAAATAGCTGACTTTAATGGCTATAATACAGCTCTTGCATAGGCAGAATAATTCTGATTTCCAAAATAAATATGTTACAATTTAGATTAAAAGCCTTAACATTATTTAAGTTTATCCTTTCCAGGAAGCTGACCATATGATTGTTGTTTATTTATTATCAAAATATTTATTGACTGAATTTGTATATAATATCTAATATTTGCTTAAAGGGACATGAAACATCCAATTTTTATTTCATGATTCAGATTCAGATACTGAATACAATTATAAAAAAGTTTCCAGTTTACTTCAAATTTGCTTCATTCTCATGTTATTCTTTTTTTAGGCGATATCTAGATAGGTAGCATGCACATGCCTGAAGCTGATGTATAACATTGTTGCAAAACTGTGCACATCTAGTGTTGCAGACATGTGCACACTCCTGAGCTTACCTTACTGCTTTTCAACAAAGAATAACAAGAAAACGAAGAAAATGTGATAATAGAAGCACAATGGAAACATGTTTAAAATTGTATGTTTATACATCTGAATCATGAAAGAAAAATCTTGGGTTTTATGTACCTTTAAGCCTAAATAGTGGACTAACTTATATGTATTTTGATCAAGTCACAGTATTCGTTCTATAAATTGACTCTAGTGATGAAATGCAAGCACTAATAAATATTTTTTATTTTATTGGATGACCGTACTTTCTTAAATAACTACAATTGTTTTAACATTCTTGTATCCCAATTTTTTTGAAGCATTCTCTAAGAATAAGTTCTATTTTCATAAATATATATGCTTACTCAAATCGTTTGCTCTTTGATAATATTTGTATGATGTGTTACAAGACACTAAAATGTTGGCATTCTATTAGGATTTACAATACAAACTATAATTTAAAATCCATGTTAAACCTTAACCTTTAAGTTGTTTAATATATGTTAAGAGTCTTAAATGGTCATTAAAGTTAATTTTTTAAACTGGTGATAATTTTCTAAAAATAATATTGCATGCAGGTAATACTTTTATCGATGCTCAAAATATGTAACTTATACTTTTCTTCTGTTTGTGGTATTTTCAATTATATTTTAATGGGATTACATAGGGTTGCCATGGTAACATTACCAGCAATAAATACTGTAAATAATTGCACCTACCTCGTGCTCCCTTTTGTGTTTCAGTCAGAGAAGAGCTACTGAGCTTTACATTAACATGTGTAATGAGCTGTTACTATAAAGCAGTATGTTGGTTTTAAAGGATTTGCTAATAAAAAATTGCAACAAGAGACAGAGAGAACTACTGATCCTGTTGATTCCAGCTGTTGTATTTGTTTTTTCCGTGGGTCATTGTATTTCTCAACTTTTTTTTGAGATGCCAGATACAATGGGAGTAGAGAGCTTAAGTCTGGTTAGAGACACTGAAGAATGCAAATCAGATATTGTATTAAAGAGGCAGTGCATGACTAGTTAAAGGGACAGTCTACACTAAAATTGTTATTGTTTAGAAAGATAGATAATGCCTTTACTACCCATTCCCTAGCTTTGCACAACCAATAAATGTTAGATTAATATACTTTATAACATTTAAACCTCTAAATTTCTGCCTGTTTCAAATGTTCTATAGACAGCCTCTTAATCACATGAGACTGCTAGTTCATGTTGGCCATATAGATAACATTGTGTTCACGCCCAATGAGTTATTTAAAATTTAGCACAACACAGTAACACAGTACTAAATGTCAATAGATAATAAATAAAATAGTCATGTGATCAGGGGGCTGTCAGAAGATGCTTAGATGCAAGGTAATCACAGAGATAAAAAGTATATTAATATAAATGTGTTGGTTATGCAAAACTGGGGAATGGGTAATAAAGGGATTAGCTATCTTTTAAAACAATAACAATTCAATTGTAGACTGTCTCTTTAAGTGTTTTAATTAAAGATAAAAAACCATAAGATAACATTAAAATACAATGAAATTTTATAGTTGCATTAATAAACCCCATAAGAGATGATGTCTCCCAACTATCTGTGTGGCCAAACAGAAACCACAATGCATTTCAGTGCCACACCAATCCTCAAAAACATTTTATCTTTAAAGGGACACTGAACCCAATTTTTTTCTTTTGTGATTCAGATAGAGCATGCAATTTTAACCCCTTAATGACCGAGGACGTGCAGGGTACGTCCTCAAAAAAAAGGCAGTTAATGCCTGAGGACGTACCCTGCACGTCCTCGGTGTGGAAAGCAGCTGGAAGCGATCTTGCTCGCTTCCAGCTGCTTTCCGGTTATTGCAGTGATGCCTCGATATGGAGGCATCCTGCAATAACCTTACACGGCCATCCGATGCAGAGAGAGCCACTCTGTGGCCCTCTCTGCACCGGACATCGATGGCCGGTATCGTTGGTGGGTGGGAGCCGACTTGGGAGGCGGGTGGGCGGCCATCGGTGTTCCCTGTGTCGTCAAGGGGGGCGGGATCGGGGGCGGGCCGTTAGGGGGCGCGCACGGGCGCGCGCGCGTGCACGGAGGGTGGCGGGCGGGCGCGTGCACGGGGCGGGAGCGGGTGGGAACCGCTACACTATGGAAAAAATTTTTGGTAACAAATGGCCAAATCTTGTTTGTGCAAAAGCACAAAAAGAGATCATGGAGGGGTGGGGGGTTGGTTTTGTGTGGGGGGAAGCTACACTGCAGAAAAATTTAATAAAAACTAAAAAAAAACCATTTTTTCTGCTAAACTGGGTACTGGCAGACAGCTGCCAGTACCCAAAATGGCGCAGATTAAGTTAGAGTGGGAGGGTTATAGAGCTGTTTGGGGGGGATCAGTGAGGTTGGGGGCTAAGGGGGGGATAGTACACAGCAGCATATGTAAATATGCTTTTTAAAAAAAAAAAAAAAAAAAACATAGCTTTTATTTTAGTACTGGCAGACTTTCTGCCAGTACTTAAGATGGCGGGGACAATTGTGGAGTGGGGGAGGGAAGAGAGCTGTTTGGGAGGGATCAGGGGGTCTGATGTTTCAGGTGGGAGGCTGAGCTCTACACTAAATGTGATATTAACCCTGCAAGCTCCCTACAAGCTACCTAATTAACCCCTTCACTGCTAGCCATAATACACGTGTGATGCGCAGCGGCATTTAGCGGCCTTCTAAATACCAAAAAGCAACGCCAAAGCCATATATGTCTGCTATTTCTGAACAAAGGGGATCCCAGAGAAGCATTTACAACCATTTGTGCCATAACTGCACAAGCTGTTTGTAAATGATTTCAGTGAGAAACCTAAAATTGTGAAAAATTTAACGTTTTTTTTAATTTGATCGCATTTGGCGGTGAAATGGTGGCATGAAATATACCAAAATGGGCCTAGATCAATACTTGGGGTTGTCTACTACACTACACTAAAGCTAAAATTACCCCAAAAAGCTCCCTACATGCTCCCTAATTAACCCCTTCACTGCTGGGCATAATACACGTGTGGTGCGCAGTGGCATTTAGTGGCATTCTAATTACCAAAAAGCAACACCAAAGCCATATAAGTCTGCTATTTCTGAACAAAGGGGATCCCAGAGAAGAATTTACAACCATTTATGCCATAATTGCACAAGCTGTTTGTAAATAATTTCAGTGAGAAACCTAAAGTTTGTGAAAAAATTTGTGAAAAAGTGAACAATTTTTTTTGTTTTAACGCATTTGGCGGTGAAATGGTGGCATGAAATATACCAAAATGGGCCTAGATCAATACTTTGGGTTGTCTACTAAAAAAAAATATATACATGTCAATGGATATTCAGAGATTCCTGAAAGATATCAGGGTTCTAATGTAACTAGCGCTAATTTTGAAAAAAAGGGGTTTGGAAATAGCAAAGTGCTACTTGTATTTATGGCCCTATAACTTGCAAAAAAAGTAAAGAACATGTAAACATTGGGTATTTCTAAACTCAGGACAAAATTTAGAAACTATTTAGCATAGGTGTTTTTTGGTGGTTGTAGATATGTAACAGATTTTGGGGGTCAAAGTTAGAAAAAGTGTATTTTTTTTCAATTTTTCCTCATATTTTATAATTTTTTTTATAGTAAATTATAAGATATGATGAAAATAATGGTATCTTTAGAAAGTCCATTTAATGGCGAGAAAAACGGTATATAATATGTGTGGGTACAGTAAATGAGTAAGAGGAAAATTACAGCTAAACACAAACACTGCAAAAATGTAAAAATAGCCTTGGTCCCAAACGGACAGAAAATGGAAAAGTGCTGCGGTCATTAAGGGGTTAAGCAACTTTCTAATTTACTCCTATTATCAAATTTTCTTCATTCACTTGGTATCTTTATATGAAAAGCAAGAATGTTAGTTTAGATGCCTACCCATTTTTGGTGAACAACCTGGGTTGTTCTTGGTGATTGGTGGATAAAATCACCCACCAATAAACAAGTGCTGTCCAGCATCCTATACCAAAAATTGGCTGTCTCCTTAGCTTAGATGCCTTCTTTTTCAAATAAAAATAGCAAGAGAACAAAGAAAAAATGATAATAGGAGTAAATTAGAAAGTTGCTTAAGATTGCATGCTCTATCTGCAATTGCATGCTCTATCTACAAAAGAAAAAAAATTGGGTTCAGTGTCCCTTTAAGCAATGAGAGACATTTATAACTGTCCATGAGAATATTTTATGAACAAACTATCGGCTAGATTACGAGTTTTGCGTTAGGCTGAAAAAGCAGGGTTAACAGGTCCTAACGCTGCTTTTTCACTACCTCTGGTATTACGAGTCTTGCAGGTTTAGGGGCACAGCACACTTTTTTGGCCTTACCGCAAAACGACTAAGGTAAACTTCGTAAAGTCTTTTTTCTATGGGACATCCATAGTCTGTCCTGGGAGGCCAAAAAGTGAGCGGTACACCCTACCCCGTCAAGAGTCCTATCCTAACGCATTTAAAAGTCAGTAGTTAAGAGTTTTATAGTACAACGCTGTAGCATAAACTCATAACTAAAGTGCTAAAAAGTACACTAACACCCATAAACTACCTATTAACCCCTAAACCGAGGCCCTCCCACATAGCAAACACTAAAATAAAATTATTAACCCCTAATCTGCCGCCCCTAACATCGCCACCACCTACCTACATTTATTAACCCCTAATCTGCCGCTCCGGACATCGCCGCCACCTACATTATACTTATTTACCCCTAATCTGATGCCCCCAACATCGCCGACACCTACATTATTTTTATTAACCCCTAATCTGCCTCCCCCAATGTCGCCTCAACCTACCTACACTTATTAACCCCTAATCTGCCGCACCCAATGTCACCGCCACTATTCTAAATTTATTAACCCCTAAACCTAAGTCTAACCCTAACCCTAACACCCCCTAACTTAAATATAATTTAAATCTAAATAAAATTCCTATCATTAACTAAATAATTCCTATTTAAAACTAAATACTTACCTATAAAATAAACCCTAAGCTAGCTACAATATAACTAATAGTTACATTGTATCTAGCTTACGGTTTATTTTTATTCTACAGGCAAGTTTGTATTTCTTTTAACTAGGTAGAATAGTTATTAAATAGTTATTAACTATTTAATAACTACTTAGCTAAAATAAAGACAAATTTACCTGTAAAATAAAACCTAACCTAGGTTACACTAACACCTAACACTAAACTACAATTAAATAAATTAACTAAATTAAAAACAATTAAATAAATTAAATTAAATTAGGTAAATCACAAAAAAACCCACTAAATTACAGAAAATAAAAAACAAATTACAGATCTTTAAATTAATTACACCTAATCTAAGAGTCCTATCAAAATAAATCCGTCCTATCAAAATAAATCCAATCAGAATTGGATCAGCCAATAGGATTGAACTTCAATCCTATTGGCTGATTGCATCAGCCAATAGAATTTTTTCTACCTTAATTCTGATGGGCTGATATAATTCTATCAGCCAATCGGAATCTAAGGGACGCCATCTTGGATGACGTCACTTAAAGGAACTGTCATTCAGTAAGAAGACTCCGGATGAAGAGGATGCTCCGCGTTGGATGTCTTGAAGATGGAGCCACCCCGCGTCGGATGGATGAAGATAGAAGATGCCGTCTGGATGAAGATTTCTGCCCATCTGGAGAACCACTTCGCCCGGCTTGGATGAAGACTTCTCCCGGCTTCGTTGAGGACTTCGGCCCGGTTGGATGAAGACTTCTGCTGCTTCATTGAGGATGGATGTCCAGTCTTCAGAACAGTAAGTCGATCTTCAGGGGGCTAGTGTTAGGTTTTTTTAAGGGTGTATTGGGTGGGTTTTATTTTTTAGATTAGGGTTTGGGCCGCAAAAGTGCTAACTGCCCTTTTAAGGTCAATGCCCATCCAAATGCCCTTTTTAGGGTAATGGGGAGCTTAGGTTTTTTTAGATAGTATTTTATTTGGGGGGTTGGTTGTGTGGATGGTGGGTTTTACTGTTGGGGGTGTTTGTATTATTTTTTTACAGGTAAAAGAGCTGATTACTTTGGGCAATGCCCTGCAAAAGGACCTTTTAAGGGCTATTGATAGTTTAGTTTAGGCTAGGGTTTTTTTATTTTGGGGGGGCTTTTTTTATTTTGATAGGGCTCTTAGATTAGGTGTAATTAGTTTAAAGATATGTAATTTGTTTTTTATTTTCTGTAATTTAGTGTTTTTGTTTTGTGATTTAGCTAATTTAATTTATTTAATTGAATTTAATTTAGTTAATTTATTCAATTGTAGGGTAGTGTTAGGTGTTAGTGTAACTTAGGTTAGGTTTTATTTTAGAGGTAAATTTGTCTTTATTTTAGATAGGTAGTTATTAAATAGTTAATAACTATTTAGTAACTATTCTACCTAGTTAAAATAAATACAAACTTGCCTGTAAAATAAAAATAAACCCTAAGCTAGCTACAATGTAACTATTAGTTATATTGTAGCTAGCTTAGGGTTCATTTTATAGGTAAATATTTAGTTTTTAATAGGAATTATTTAGTTAATGATAAAAATTTTATTTAGATTTATTTAAATTATATTTAAGTTAGGGGGTGTTAGGGTTAGACTTAGGTTTAGGGGTTAATACATTTAGTATAGTGGTGATGATGTTGGGGGTGGCAGATTAGCGGTTAATAAATGTAGGTAGGTGACGGCGATGTTAGGGATGGCAGATTAGGGGTTAATAATATTAAACTAATGTTTGCGAGGCGGGAGTGCGGCAGTTTAGGGGTTAATATGTTTATTATAGTGGCAGTGACGTTGGGGGCGGTAGATTAGGGGTTAATAAGTGTAGGTAGGTGGCGACGATGTCGGGGGCGGCAGATTAGGGGTTAATAAAAATAATGTAGGTGTTGGCGATGTTGGGGGTAGCAGATTAGGGGTTAATAAGTATAATGTAAGTGGCGGCGATGTCAGGGGCGGCTGATTAGGGGTTTATTAAGTATAATGTAGGTGTCGGTGATGTCCGGGGCGGCAGATTAGGGGTTAATAAGTGTAAGATAAGGGGTGTTTAGACTCAGGGTTCATGTTAGGGTGTTAGGTGTTGACATAAATTTTATTTTCCCATAGGAATCAATGGGGCTGCGTTACTGAGTTTTACGCTGCTTTTTTGCAGGTTTTAGGTAGGTGGCGACGATGTCGGGGGTGGCAGATTAGGGGTTAATAAAAATAATGTAGGTGTCGGCGATGTTGGGGGCAGCAGATTAGGAGTTAATAAGTATAATGTAGGTGGCGGCGATGTCAGGGGCGGTAGATTATGGGTTAATAAGTATAATGTAGGTGTCGGCAATGTCAGGGGTGGCAGATTAGGGGTTAATAAGTGTGACTAGGGGTTATTAGACTCGGGGTTCATGTTAGGGTTTTAGGTGTAGACATAAATTTTATTTCCCCATAGGAATCAATGGGGCTGCGTTACTGAGTTTTACGCTGCTTTTTTGCAGGTGTTAGAATTTTTCTCAGACGGCTCTCCCCGTTGATTCCTATGGGGAAATCGTGCACAAGCACGTACGACCAGCTCACCACTGACTTAAGCAGCGCTGGTATTGAAGTGAAGTGTAGAGCAAAATTTTGCTCTACGCTCACTTTTTGTCTTTTAACGCCGGGTTTGTAAAAAACCTGTAATACCAGTGCTGTATGTAAGTGAGCGGTGAGAATAAACTGCTTGTTAGCACTGCATAGCAAAACTCGTAATCTAGCCGTATGTTTTTTATGTTTGTTTTTAAAGAAAAACATTGTGCAGTCCTTTTGAATAAAGATGCATATACAAAATAAAACATATTTATATTATGTTGGTTTAATTTCAAATTTAGTTAGATTATGCCTTTAGAATAAAAAAAAAAAAAAATTATATCACTTAATATTACATCTGATTTCTGAATTCCAGTTTAAGAAAACGTAAAACTATTACAGTTTTTGTTAAATCAGATGCACTATTATATTATTAAATTAATTATTAATTTTAAACTATGATTTGATTACTTAATTAATGAATGATTTGCAAGGATTATATTCTGTACTATCTGGATTGAAGAGATAGCTACAACATTGGGTTGCAATCATGATGTGGTGTGTTTGAAGAATTAAAACATTGTTCATAACTAAAGAGAATTTTGGCAACACACTAAAGTGTTTCTTTAAAGCTTTACTAAGGCATATATGGTGCATTGTGCCACTGTAAAGCAACATTTTCTTATTAAAATAATGCGTAGGTATTGCCTAAGTGAAATATAGAAGGTAATAAGCCTTTCCCAATTGATTTAAATCCCTGTGAAATTCCTGATATAAAATGCAATTCCAACTCTTTGGAAAAACATAAATTGCAGTTTTCTTTGTGGGTTTTTTTTCTAAACAAAGTGAAAACAATCTTTCCAAAACACAACTAAGATTGTTATCTCACACAAGATTTGATCTCTTATTTCCCACAACAGCACTCTGCCGATAATGGATGCCAATCACAGAAACCCCAAATGGGTTAAAGGGCTTAAAGGGACAGTCTACACCACAATATTTATTGTTTTAAAAAATGATTATTATATTTTATTTATAAAGTGCCAACATATTCCGCAGCACTGACCATGAGTACTATTCATTTATATAAGACAATGATATAAAACTTGTAAGAGACAAGACAAAATTTTACAAACATATACAGGAGGAATTGAGGGCCCTATTCCCATGGGAACTTACAATCTAGGAGGGTAGGAGGTTGAGAAACAGAAGGTGGTGACTGCAAGAGTGTGCAAGATGTTAATACAGAGTTAGATGAGGGAGCTATTAGGTGAGTGGAATTCATTTATTACTGAGTTGGGTGGTAGGCTTCTCTGAACAAAAAACTTTTCAGGGAGCATTTAAATGAAGAAAGATTAGGGGACAGCTTGAAAGCATGAGGTAGAGTGTTCCAGAGGGTAGGTGCTGCACGACAGAAGTCTTGTAGTCTAGCATGGGAAGAGGTGATAGTTAAAAAGGAGCAGGTCATTGTTGGCTCTTAGTGGTTCGGGCTGGAGTGTACTTGTTGACTAAAGAGGATAGGGAGAGGGGAGCGGCATTGGTGAGAGCTTTGTATATAAGGGTGAGGATTTTGAATTTAATTCTGCTGTGAATGGGGAGCCAATGAAGGGACTCGTAGAGAGGTGCAGCAAATGCAGAGTGACGGGAAAGGTGGATTAGCCTTGCAGAGGCATTTAGGATGGATTGAAGAGGGGAGAGGTGGGAGAGAGGAAAGCCAGTAAGTAGGTTATTACAGTAGTCAAGTCGGGAAATAACAAGGGAGTGGATTATTTGCTTTGTGGTGATATCACTCAGAAAAGGGCAAATCTTGGAAATATTGCGTAGGTGGTTGTAGGATAGAAGTGTAACTCAGTGGCAGTGAACTTGGGGCGATGGGGAGATGGTGATGCCGTCGACAGGGATAGAAAAGTCAGAAGTCGGCGTAGAGCTAGAGGGGGGATTTGAAGGAGCTCAGTCTTGGATGTGTTAATCTTTAGGTGGTGAGAGGCCATCCAGGAAGAAATACCAGATAAGCAGTCGCTGACATGAGAAAGGACAGAGGAGGAGAGAGCAGGGATAGAGAGGTAGATCTGGGTGTCATCAGTACAGAGGTGATATTTGAAGCCATAGCTGTTGATAAGTTTACCCATGAAGAAGTATAAATGGATAAGAGTAGAGGACCTAGAACTGATCCTTGAGGTACTCCAACAGACAGAGGCATTGCAGAGGAAGAGTCGCAAGCAAATGACACAGAAAAAGACCCGTGAGAAAGATAAGAGTGAATCCAAGAAAGAGCAGTGTCAAAGAGCCCGAAAGAGCTAAGAGATAGATAATCCCTTTATTACACATTCCCTAATTTTGCATAGCCAACACAGTTATATTAATACACCTTTTACCTCTGTGATTATCTTGTATCTAAGCCTCTGCAGACTGCCCCCTTATTTCAGTTTATTTGACAGACTTGCATTTTAGCCAATCAGTGCTGGCTCCTAGGAACTCCACGTGCAACTAATACTAGTGGTAAAAAACTGTAAAAATGCCCTGAGATGAGAGGTGGCCTTCAAGGACTTAGAAATTAACATATGAACCTCCAAGATTTAGCTTTCAACTAAGAATATCAAGAGAACAAAGCAAAATTGGTGATGTAAATTTGAAAATTGCTTAAAATTACATGTCCTATCCGAATAATGAAAGTTTGTTTTGGACTAGACTGTCCCTTTAATGGAGTCTGTGTGTGTTTTGCAATCTGATAGAGTGCTGTTTATGATATGGGTTAAACAACATGAACACAATTTTTATATGGGCATGATGGGTATACTAAGCATGTTTGATTAATTATGTTTGTCAATCTTAAAGGTACAGTCTACTCCAGAGTCTTAATTGTTTAAAAAGATAGATAATCCCTTTATTACCCAATCCCCAGCTTGCATAACCAATACGGTTATATTAATATAATTTTTACCTCTGTGATTACCTTGTATCTAAGCCTCTGCAGACTGCACCCTTCTTTCAGTTCTTTTGACAGACTTGCATTCTAGCCAATCAGTCCTGACTCACAATATAACTCCATGGAAGTGAGCACAAAGTTATCTATATGGCACACATGAACTGTGAAAAACTGCCAAAAATGCAATGAGATAAGAGGCGCCTTCAAGAGCATAGAAATAGCATATAAGCTTACCTAGGTTTAGCTTTCAATAAAGAATACCAAGAGAACTAAGCAAATTAATAAAAGTAAATTGGAAAGTTGATTAAAATTGCCCTGATTCATGAAAGTTTCATTTTTACTAGACTATCCCTTTAATTAAAAGTATATATTTTTTAATAATTGAGAAAATCGTGTTATCTATTTTGGCAACATTTTCCTCTAAAATCAAGAACACTTTAAGAAATGAATTACCATAAAAAAAAGAAGTGGCTACAATTTATCTCATTTTCTATAATGTAAATCGTGAAACAACCATTTGATGAGGTTTAAAATATTGGTAAAAGTTCCAATCATCGCTGTACAGAATGAGGTTGCCTTTGTCAAATATCTATATCTGTAAAAAATATGGTGACGTGATGCAGTATATACTGTAAATTCCATTTTTTTTTTAAACACAATTTTTGAGGCTGCTCTTTCAAATAAAAATTGGTGTGACTTATGTAGGCTGCCAATAAACGGAATGGAAGACAAAGCAGACAAATATGTGATTGCTGATAGAAATCCCATTTAAAGGGACAGTCTACATCAGAATTGTTATTGTTTAAAAAGATAGATACTCCTTTTATTACCCATTCCCTAGTTTTGCATAACCAACACTGTTATATTAATATTTGCTTTACCTCTGTGATTACCTTGTATCTAAGCTTCTGCATACTTCCCCCTTATCTCAGTTCCTTTGACAGACATGCAGTTTAGCCAATCTGTGCAGACTCCTAAATAACTCCACAGCAGTGAGCACAATGTTATCTATATGATACACATGAACTTGTACTGTCTAACTGTGAAAAACTTTCAAAATGCTCTGAGCTAAGAGGCGGTTTTCAACGGTTTATAAATCAGTTTGAGCCTACCTAGGTTTAGCTTTTCAAAAATACCACAAAGGGAACAAAGCAAATTTAATGATAAAAGTAAATTGGAAAGTTGTTTAAAATGTCATCCCCTATCTGAATCATGAAAGTTTAATTTTGACTAGACTGTCCCTTTAAGAAGAAGAAATCACTATAAATTTAAATCACAAGGTGCAAGTATGAAATAAAAACAAACTTTTTAAAACTTGATTACTAAACACAGAGGTCCTGGTCATGATTTCCATAAGATTTTTCCTAGGCAGGTTTAGTAATTATTCAATGGAGTTCAAGAGATATGTTATTTCTGTAATAGAGTTTTTACTCAATCATAATTATCTTCTCTTCGAAAATTAGTTTTTTCTCCAGAAACGTGGAACAGCTATGGGGGCAAAATTTGCCCCATCCTACACCAACCTCTATATGGGTTGGTGGGAGCTGTTCCACGTTTATGGACAAGAAAACTCTTTTTGTCAGCACATTAAATTTTATAGGCGTTACATCGATGATTTACTCTTTATCTGGATAGGTACAGCTCAAGAAGCAGATGAGTTTATTGCATCACTCAATGTAAATAGTTGTGGTTTAAGTTTCACACATGTTTGTGATTCCTCTAAAATACCCTATCTTGAACTTACACTGATAGGTGATTCATGCAACAACACCATCATTACTGAGCTCTACTCTAAACCAATCAAATCTAATATAATACCCTTTTGCATGCAAAAAGTTTGCATCCTAAGAGTACAGGTTTTGGTATGATAAAGGGGGAATTCATTAGATTGAAACAAAATTGCTCTAATGATGACACCTTCTCTTCAGAAGGTGCCTTGCTCAAACAAAAATTTATTGAACAAGGATATGACATATCTACGAATGAAAAAGCGATATCACAAGTACAAGGTTTGGACAGATTGACCCTTTTAAAGGATAAACCTGGGTTTAACAAAGATGTTACCAAAGAGGATAAAATAATCTTTAGTACAAAGTTCAGCAGACAGTAAGATTCCATAATTAAAATTGTTAAACAAAATTTCCCTATACTTGTGGGAGATGAAATTTTGCATCCCATTGTTAAAAGGGGCTTTCGTTTTGTCTCACGACGCAACCTAACGTTAGGAAACCGCTTATCACCAAGCATGATCCGCAACCGGGTCCAAAAAGACAATTGGTTGACGCCAAAGGTCATTTTAAATGTGGTAAAACCAATTGTAAGGCTTGCGGTCATGCTATGGTTACTAGGCAGTTTCAATCCTGTGTCACCCAAAGAATGTATAATTTGGAACATTTTTCAAATTGTAGGAATAAATATGTTTATCTGGTCACGTGTCAATCTTGTAACCTACAATATGTAGGTATGACTACCAGGGAAGCTCGATTGAGGATTAGGGAACATCTTAACAATATTTCCAACATTATTCCCTGTTCAGCTTTAGCAGAACATTTTATTGAAAAACATGACTGTAAGGTGGATACATTTAAATGGCTTGTCATTGAACAAATCCGCCGTCCTCAGAGAGGAGGGAACCTGGATGTTATCCTTTCCAAGAGGGAAGCCTTTTGGATTTTTGTGCTAAGAACGAGAGTACCTTCAGGCTTCAACATTGATTCTGATATTATCAATGTTTGGACTTAGAATACCAGAATACTTAGGTTCCATTGTTTAGACAAATTCAGGCTATATAACTATAATTTAGAGATTTTACCTAATGTATGTTGGTTTAGGGATAACAGACAATATATGCTTATTCTTAGTCTTGTTTCAAGATTCTTGGCTAGTTGTTGAGGAAAAGGGGAGGAGCTGCTTTAAAAGTCTAAAAAGAATGAAGAGTGCAATATTTGATTGTTATTTTTATTTTTATTGTCAGTCAATTAAAATATGAGGACTCAGCTTCCCCACTTTCCCACACAGTTTAACAAAAGCATTGATTTAAGGAATTTTTCCTTATAAACACCCATATAAGAAATATTTGTTTGTTTTTCCTTTTCTTTTTCTTTTTCCTTTCTTTGTTGTTATTATATTTTTTGTGATAAAAACATAAATCAAAGCTATAATAGGCATACAAGGTATTTCTGATTAGTTATACTGTTTTTTGTTTTCTGTTACCATATTTCTCCTTTTAAAAAGGATTAGAATTTATATCTAATATCTGTCAACATGTTTATCCCCATTAGTGTATCTCACTAGGGGTTAAAGATTTAGAGGGAGAACTCTTACCATCTGTCAACAATTGTTCAATCAATGGATCAACCTATCAGCTTTGCCCTTAAGGTATATACATGTTTAGTAATATATTGTATACAGGTCACAGATGAAGGCGTGAGCCAAAACACGTCTGACCGTTCCTTTCTACATGTAGTTTGTTTTATCATTTTTTATGTCTTTCCATCTTTTGACCGCAATAAACGTGCTTTTTGTATCTTCCACCTGAGACCTGCTTAATTGTACATACCGCATGATTTCCATGTACTCATGTTTCCTGCAGATCTCTTTAGCGTTACAATATAACATATATGTCTATTATATACATATACATAAATAAATGTTTCTCCCCCTCCCCTATCACGGGACTATACAATAGTGGTGAAAATAGGCTTTATGAATCGAGAGCATATTTGATATATTGATAAATAAATAAATATATTGATAAATAAATATATTGTCTGGGACCATTTCAGAGTGTATTGCACATGTGCAAGGTAATAGAAGTATTACAAATCATCTTGGAATACTGTCAAACATTTAGAAAAGGACAGTTTTGCAAGTTTGTTGAGATAATATCTATTTGATTAAAGCACTGGATAATATATATTTTCAGTAGTATCAAAAATGAACTAGTAAAAACAGTCTCTGCTGATTAATAGTTATGTTTTAAATGGTTGAAGAGTCCTTTCTGCATACTTTTATTTGGTATACTCAGTCATGTATTATTTGAAGCAATTATAATAGCAATTACACTGTAATCTAATGTCATAGAAATACTTGAGAAGTTACATGTTTATAATGAAAAGATATTCTCTTGTCTTGCATGAAACGTGCCTAAATTTTTTTTAGTTGGAAATGGAATATTGATTTTTAGACTAAGAAAGCTTTAGGTGATTTGAAAAAAAAGTATAACAAATTTAGATTGACAAAAAGAGCAGAATTAAAGGTTACACTTGTCTGCAAAGAGTTCTGTTAATCTCTCAGGTTTCACGCCACTGAATAGATTGAACTGTCTGAAAGACAAATTATGATAGCCAATGGTTTATTTCTTGCCTCAGAACATAACAACACCATTCCAAACATGGTTTGTGTTATCTACGGTATAAAACACAAATACTGAGAAAATTATATATGTATAACCTCTAAAATAATAAAGTAAGGTATTCAAGTAAATTCTCCATTGCTCTTTTTAAAGAGACAACAAAATATTACAACTTGTATATTTTTAATACAAAGTTTTATCATCATATTGGAAGCAAAATTAATCAATGGCTTAAAAAGCAATGAGAATATGCACATATGCACTAGACCTAAAATTATGTCACTGATAGTAGAGTGAACAATGCCCCTTCAAATGGTGCCAATGGGATTCTTAGCCACTAGTCTTGTATAAGGCAAAAAAACCCTGATTCGAATAGCAGACTATGTCTGTGTCAGGGAACCTCCTAAACTTGCAAGCCATATGTGACAAAAACACCAGCGGGATAATGGGATGTGTTGAAGCACCCTGTGCTAAACAGCTAATAGCTGTACCCACTAACTGCATCAGGTGTGTCAAACCGGGATCCAGACTGGGACATTTCCACTTCTATGGATCGCAAACCACCAGCCTCCATGGCATCCAAACCGGCATAGAGCAAAAGGAGGTGTGTATCAATCAGGATTGTTGTATCCTGGAGCTATTCAGTGCTCCGTGTAGGGCAAATGGGAGCTCCATAACCTTGCGGTTCCTGGTCCATGTTGAATAGGCAGAGAGAAAATAGTACCATAGGCTATGTTGGAGTTAAAAAGTTATTTTATTTATATTCCAAATAGGATAAAAACATCAATGAGGTCACACACACACACACTGCAGAGTATTAGTATGCTGACATGTTTCGGCCGGTGGCTGTAATAATAGCTACCAAATACAACAGTGTGTGCCATTTAAAATCAGTAAGCTGATTAGTGAACTGTCATCCAATCTGACAGTGGTTAAAGTGGGTGTGTTACAAAGTGTAAAAGCACATAGAAATAGATACAATCTTGGCCTGAATTAGAGTTATCTACACAAAGAATTTCCCCATGTTATGAAGAGTGAATAAATATTATTATCGCTAGCATATGGCTGATGTTGACATAGATCTACAATCAACACATAAATGATCATATATATACTGTATATATATATATATATATATATATATATATATATATATATATATATATATATACATATATATATATATATATATATATATATATATATATATATATATATATATATATCTTACACAACCTTAGTACTCCCTGTAAGGTAATAATGACTGGTGCAGAGTCTCCAAACACACTCCAAAGAAATAACTTGCACCCGGTTTCTTCAATAAGGATGTTACCACTTTAGTCACATATTGTGGTACACTTCACATCCAAAAACATCCAACATTTTGGTCCTCCACCTGGGACCTTTATCGATGTGAAGTGTACCACAATATCAGCTAGATTACAAGTTTTGTCGGTAAAAACTTGCGGTGCTAATGCTGGTATTACAAGTTTTCTGAATGGCTGCGTTAGCCTCAGAAAAGTGAGCGTTGAGCAAATTTAGCGCCACTTCTACCTGTAATACCAGCGTTGCTTATGGTAGCGGTAAGCTGGCTAAAACGTGCTCGTGCACGATTTCCCCATAGGAAACAATAGGGCTGAGCTGGCTGAAAAAAAACCTAACACCTGCAAAAAAGCAGCGTTCAGCTCCTAACGCAGCCCCATTGTTTCCTATGGGAAAACACTTTCTAAGTCTACACCTAACACCCTAACATGAACTGCATTATATTATTAACCCCTAATCTGCCGCTCCGGACACCGCTGCCACCTACATTATCCCCCTGAACCCCTAATCTGCTGCCCCTAACATCGCCGACACCTATATTATATTTATTAACCCCTAATCTGCCGCCCACAACGTCACCGCTACTATATTAAATGTATTAACCCCTAAACCTAAGTCTAACCATAACCCTAACACCCTCTAACTTAAATCTATTTTTAATAAATCTAAATAAAATTTCTATAATTAAATAAATTTTTCCTATTTAAAACTAAATACTTACCCATAATATAAACCCTAATATAGCTACAATATAACTAATAGTTACATTGTAGCTATTTTAGGATTTATATTTATTTTACAGACAACTTTGTATTTATTTTAACTAGGTACAATAGCTATTAAATAGTTAATAACTATTTAATAGCTACCTAGTTAAAATAATTACAAAATTACCTGTAAAATAAATCCTAACCTAAGTTACAAATACACCTAACACTACACTATCAATAAATCAATTAAATAACTTAACTACAATTATCTAAAATAAAATACAATTAAATAAACTAAACTATATTACAAAAACAAACACTAAATTACAAAAAATAAAAAAATATTACAAGAAGTTTAATCTAATTACACCTAATCTAAGCCCCCTAATAAAATAAAAAAGCCCCCCAAAATAATAAAATTCCCTATACTAAACTAAATTACAAAGTAATCAGCTCTTTTACCAGCCTTTAAAAGGGCTTTTTGCGGGGCATTGCTCCAAAGTAATCAGCTCTTTTACCTGTAAAAAAATAAATACAATACCCCCCCAACATTACAACCCACCACCCACACACCCCTACTCTAAAACCCACCCGATCCCCCCTTAAAAAAAACTAACACTACCCCATTGAAGATCACCCTACCTTGAGCCGTGTTCACCCAGCCGGGCACCGATGGGGCAGATGAGGACATCCGGATCGGCAGACATCTTCATCCAGACGGCATCTTCTATCTTCATCCTTCCGGAGCGGAGTGGATCCATCTTCTATCCAGCCGACGCGGAGTCATCCTCTTCAATCGAAGTCCTAACGAAGAATGAAGGTTCCTTTAAATTACGTCATCCAAGATGGCGTCCCTCGAATTCCGATTGGCTGATAGGATTCTATCAGCCAATCGGAATTAAGGTAGGAAAAATCTGATTGGTTGATTTAATCAGCCAATTGGATTGAAGTTCAATCCGATTGGCTGATTGGATCAGCCAATAGAATGCGAGGTAGGAGTCTTGGAGATAGAGGCTGTACCGCTCATTTCTTCCAAGACTTGTAATACCAGCGTTAGGAAAATCCCATTAAAAAGATAGGATACGCAATTGACATAAGGGGATTTGCGGTATGGAAAAGTCGCAGAAAAAAAGTGAGCGGTACACCTGTACCTGCCAGACTCGTAGTACCAGCGGGCGTTAAAAAGCAGCGTTAAGACCCCTTAACGCTGCTTTTTAAAGCTAACGCCGAACCCATAATCTAGCCGTATGTGAATAAAGTGGTAACAATCTTATTGAAGAAACCAGGTGCAAGTTATTTCTTTGTGGTATATATATATACATGTTCCTATAATATACATATCCCTATAGCATTAATATCCCTATAATATACATATCCATATAATATGGATATCTCTATAATACACATATCTCTATAATATACATATCCCTATAATATACATATCTCTATAATATACATATCCCTATAATATACATATCCATATATATATATATATATATATATATATATATATATATATATATATATATATATATATATATATATATATATATATATATATATATATATGGATATGTATATTATAGGGATATTAATGTTATAGGGATATGTATATTATAGGAACATGTATATTATAGGGATATGTATATTATAGGGATATGTATATTATAGGAACATGTATATTATCGGGATATGTACATTATAGAAACATGTATATCATTAGGATATGTATATTATAGGTATATGTATATTATCTGGATATGTATATTATAGAAACATGTATATCATCGGGATATTCATATTATAAGGATATGTATATTATAGAGATATGTATATTATAATAATATGTACAGTACATTATAGGGATATGTATATCATAGAGATATGTTTATTATAGAGATACGCATATTATATGGATATGTATATTATAGGGATAAGCATGTTATAGTGATATGTATATTATAGGAACATGTATATTATAGGGATATTTATATTATAGGGGTATGTATTTTATAGGGATATTTATATTATAGAGATATGTATATTATAGGGATATGTGTATTTTAGGAACATGTATATTATAGCGACGTATATATCATCGGGATATGTATATTATAGGGATATGTATATTATAGAGATATGCATATTATATGGATATGTATATTATAGGGATAAGCATGTTATAGTGATATGTATATTATAGGAACATGTATATTATAGGGATATTTATATTATAGGGATATGTATATTATAGGGATGTTTATATTATAGAGATATGTATATTATAGGGATATGTGTATTTTAGAAATATGCATATTATATGGATATGTATATTATAGGGATAAGCATGTTATAGGGATATGTATATTATAGGAACATGTATATTATAGGAACAGGTATATCATCGGGATATGTATATTATAGGGATATGTATATTATAGGAACATGTATATCATTGGGATATGTATATTATAGGGATATGTATAGTATAGCAATGTGTATATCATCGGGATATGTATATTATAGGGATATGTATATTATAGGAATGTGTATATCATCAGGATATGTATATTATAGGGATATGTATATTATAGGAATGTGTATATCATTGGGATATGTATATTATAGGGATATGTATAGTATAGGAACATGTATATCATCGGGATATGTATATTATAGGGATATGTATATTATAGGAATGTGTATATCATTGGGATATGTATATTATAGGGATATGTGTATTTTAGAAATATGCATATTATATGGATATGTATATTATAGGGATAAGCATGTTATAGGGATATGTATATTATAGGAACATGTATATTATAGGAACAGGTATATCATCGGGATATGTATATTATAGGGATATGTATATTATAGGAACATGTATATCATTGGGATATGTATATTATAGGGATATGTATAGTATAGCAATGTGTATATCATCGGGATATGTATATTATAGGGATATGTATATTATAGGAATGTGTATATCATCAGGATATGTATATTATAGGGATATGTATATTATAGGAATGTGTATATCATTGGGATATGTATATTATAGGGATATGTATAGTATAGGAACATGTATATCATCGGGATATGTATATTATAGGGATATGTATATTATAGGAATGTGTATATCATTGGGATATGTATATTATAGGGATATGTGTATTTTAGAAATATGCATATTATATGGATATGTATATTATAGGGATAAGCATGTTATAGGGATATGTATATTATAGGAATATGTATATTATAGGAACAAGTATATCATCGGGATATGTATATTATAGGGATATGTATATTATAGGAACATGTATATCATTGGGATATGTATATTATAGGGATATGTATAGTATAGGAATGTGTATATCATCGGGATATGTATATTATAGGGATATGTATAGTATAGGAATGTGTATATCATCGCGATATGTATATTATAGGGATATGTATATTATAGGAATGTGTATATCATCAGGATATGTATATTATAGGGATATGTATATTATAGGAATGTGTATATTATTGGGATATGTATATTATAGGGATATGTATAGTATAGGAATATGTATATCATCGGGATATGTATATTATAGGGATATGTATATTTTTTTTTTATTTTTTTTTATTTTTTTTTAAATTTTTATTATAATTTTAAAAAGTTACAAAGTGCAGTGGCAAAATAAACATTACAAGTAGGAAATTCACATATATCCAAATGCATTTATCAAGAGTTTACATATATGTTATCAAATCTAAAAGTGGGGGGGGGGGGTGATGAGTCTGTTGTGCCCAACTAGGCCGCCTAATCGTCCATTATTTTATATAATGTAGTATTGCATTAATCATGCATCTTTCATAAGGAGAGTCCAGAAGAGAGAAAAAAAAAAAAAAAGCAATGTTAACATAGTCTCCTCCCCTCTCACCACCCCATCCAATCCTGTCCATTTGAACCTCCAATTCGGGGCATATTCACTATATTTGGGTATTAATGATACCTTCTATGTTAGCAGTAAAGTCTCTACCCTGATCTAGAATAAGGTCTTTCCAAGTTTTTAAATATGAGTTATCTTTCTTCCTTTCAAGCCTATAAACATATCTCTATGATATACATATCCCTATAATGTACTGTACATATTATTATAATATACATATCTCTATAATATACATATCCTTATAATATGAATATCCCGATGATATACATGTTTCTATAATATACATATCCAGCTAATATACATATACCTATAATATACATATCCTAATGATATACATGTTTCTATAATGTACATATCCCTATAATATACATATCCATATATATATATATATATATATATATATATATATATATATATATATATATATATATATATATATATATATATATATATATATATATATATATATATATATATATTTGGATATGTATATTATAGGGATATTAATGTTATAGGGATATGTATATTATAGGAACATGTATATTATAGGGATATGTATATTATAGGGTTATGTATATTATAGGAACATGTATATTATCGGGATATGTACATTATAGAAACATGTATATCATTAGGATATGTATATTATAGGTATATGTATATTATCTGGATATGTATATTATAGAAACATGTATATCATCGGGATATTCATATTATAAGGATATGTATATTATAGAGATATGTATATTATAATAATATGTACAGTACATTATAGGGATATGTATATCATAGAGATATGTTTATTATAGAGATACGCATATTATATGGATATGTATATTATAGGGATAAGCATGTTATAGTGATATGTATATTATAGGAACATGTATATTATAGGGATATTTATATTATAGGGGTATGTATTTTATAGGGATATTTATATTATAGAGATATGTATATTATAGGGATATGTGTATTTTAGGAACATGTATATTATAGCGACGTATATATCATCGGGATATGTATATTATAGGGATATGTATATTATAGAGATATGCATATTATATGGATATGTATATTATAGGGATAAGCATGTTATAGTGATATGTATATTATAGGAACATGTATATTATAGGGATATTTATATTATAGGGATATGTATATTATAGGGATGTTTATATTATAGAGATATGTATATTATAGGGATATGTGTATTTTAGAAATATGCATATTATATGGATATGTATATTATAGGGATAAGCATGTTATAGGGATATGTATATTATAGGAACATGTATATTATAGGAACAGGTATATCATCGGGATATGTATATTATAGGGATATGTATATTATAGGAACATGTATATCATTGGGATATGTATATTATAGGGATATGTATAGTATAGCAATGTGTATATCATCGGGATATGTATATTATAGGGATATGTATATTATAGGAATGTGTATATCATCAGGATATGTATATTATAGGGATATGTATATTATAGGAATGTGTATATCATTGGGATATGTATATTATAGGGATATGTATAGTATAGGAACATGTATATCATCGGGATATGTATATTATAGGGATATGTATATTATAGGAATGTGTATATCATTGGGATATGTATATTATAGGGATATGTGTATTTTAGAAATATGCATATTATATGGATATGTATATTATAGGGATAAGCATGTTATAGGGATATGTATATTATAGGAACATGTATATTATAGGAACAGGTATATCATCGGGATATGTATATTATAGGGATATGTATATTATAGGAACATGTATATCATTGGGATATGTATATTATAGGGATATGTATAGTATAGCAATGTGTATATCATCGGGATATGTATATTATAGGGATATGTATATTATAGGAATGTGTATATCATCAGGATATGTATATTATAGGGATATGTATATTATAGGAATGTGTATATCATTGGGATATGTATATTATAGGGATATGTATAGTATAGGAACATGTATATCATCGGGATATGTATATTATAGGGATATGTATATTATAGGAATGTGTATATCATTGGGATATGTATATTATAGGGATATGTGTATTTTAGAAATATGCATATTATATGGATATGTATATTATAGGGATAAGCATGTTATAGGGATATGTATATTATAGGAATATGTATATTATAGGAACAAGTATATCATCGGTATATGTATATTATAGGGATATGTATATTATAGGAACATGTATATCATTGGGATATGTATATTATAGGGATATGTATAGTATAGGAATGTGTATATCATCGGGATATGTATATTATAGGGATATGTATAGTATAGGAATGTGTATATCATCGCGATATGTATATTATAGGGATATGTATATTATAGGAATGTGTATATCATCAGGATATGTATATTATAGGGATATGTATATTATAGGAATGTGTATATTATTGGGATATGTATATTATAGGGATATGTATAGTATAGGAATATGTATATCATCGGGATATGTATATTATAGGGATATGTATATTATAGGAATGTGTATATCATTGGGATATGTATATTATAGGGATATGTATATTATAGGAATGTGTATATCATTGGGATATGTATATTATAAGGATATGTGTATTATAGGAACATGTATATTATAGGAACGTGTATATCATCGGGATATGTATATTATAGGGATATGTGTATATATTTTCTCATAAATATTCATTAAGTTTATGGGCATTGTAAAGGTGCCTGATGATTGTTATCAGCAGCAAAAAAACAATTTGGACAAAATGAATATCCTGTTTCAAAAAAGAACTGGTATGAAGAAAAAATAGGGAATGTATTGTAAACAAAAATATCAAAAATGAGTCAGCAATGTTTTATTCTAACTCTGCTAATGAGAAGAACACTTACTCCCTGGGACAGCCTGCAATAAATGCCTGAAGGTGCCAATATTTATTATCACCATTACTGATTGATGTTGGTGCTAAGGCAGCTAAATGACGCTAGGACAAGTGAAAAACAATAAACAAAATATTACAATGATATGGATAAGAAAAAGCTTATTTGCTCTTAAAAAATGTAATTATCTTGCTTTAGAGCAACACTGCATATAGACAAATACATACTTTATATAATAGTCAATAATGTCCACAATTTCGATGATATGATTTACTATTAATTAATAAACATTTAAATATCAACCACAGTCCTTTAAAAAAAGTTTAATTGTTTTTTCCTACAAAATTCTCCATCAAAAATCTATGGAGATTTTTTGTGGATAATTAATTTCATAAGATTTTCTAAAAGATTGTGATTGACCACTTAATTTTTAAAATGATATTCTTATTTATTTTAATGTGAAGCATTATTGGCTTAAGCCTAGATTTAGAGTTTGGCGGTAGCCGTGAAAACCAGCGTTAGAGGCTCCTAACGCTGGTTTTAGGCTACCGCCGGTATTTGGAGTCAGTCAGGAAAGGGTCTAACGCTCACTTTTCAGCCGCAACTTTTCCATACCGCAGATCCCCTTACGTCAATTGCGTATCCTATCTTTTCAATGGGATCTTTCTAACTCCGGTATTTAGAGTCGTGGCTGAAGTGAGCGTTAGAAATCTAACGACAAAACTCCAGCCGCAGAAAAAAGTCAGTAGTTAAGAGCTTTCTGGGCTAACGCCGGTTCATAAAGCTCTTAACTACTGTGCTCTAAAGTACACTAACACCCATAAACTACCTATGTACCCCTAAACCGAGGTCCCCCCACATCGCCGCCACTCGATTAAATATTTTTAACCCATAATCTGCCGACCGCCACCTACGTTATACTTATGTACCCCTAATCTGCTGCCCCTAACACCGCCGACCCCTATATTATATTTATTAACCCCTAACCTGCCCCCCACAACGTCCCCGCCAGCTACCTACAATAATTAACCCCTAATCTGCCGACCGCCACCTACGTTATACTTATGTACCCCTAATCTGCTGCCCCTAACACCGCCAACCCCTATATTATATTTATTAACCCCTAATCTGCCCCCTCAATGTCGCCTCCACCTGCCTACACTTATTAACCCCTAATCTGCCGAGCGGACCGCACCGCTACTATAATAAAGTTATTAACCCCTAATCCGCCTCACTCCCGCCTCAATAACCCTATAATAAATAGTATTAACCCCTAATCTGCCCTCCCTAACATCGCCGACACCTAACTTCAATTATTAACCCCTAATCTGCCGACCGAATCTCGCCGCTACTGTAATAAATGGATTAACCCCTAAAGCTAAGTCTAACCCTAACACCCCCTAAATTAAATATAATTTAAATCTAACTAAATAAATTAACTCTTATTAAATAAATTATTCCTATTTAAAGCTAAATACTTACCTGTAAAATAAACCCTAATATAGCTACAATATAAATTAGAATTATATTATAGCTATTTTAGGATTTATATTTATTTTACAGGTAACTTTGTATTTATTTTAACCAGGTACAATAGCTATTAAATAGTTAAAATAATTACAAATTTACCTGTAAAATAAATCCTAACCTAAGTTACAATTAAACCTAATACTACACTATCAATAAATAAATTAAATAAAATACCTACAATTACCTACAATTAAACCTAACACTACACTATCAATAAATGAATTAAATACAATATCTACAAATAAATACAATTAAATAAACTAACTAAAGTACAAAAAATAAAAAAGAACTAAGTTACAAAAAATAAAAAAATATTTACAAACATTAGAAAAATATTACAATTTTAAACTAATTACACCTACTCTAAGCCCCCTAATAAAATAACAAAGCCCCCCAAAATAAAAAAATGCCCTACCCTATTCTAAATTACAAGAGTTCAAAGCTCTTTTACCTTACCAGCCCTGAACAGGGCCCTTTGCGGGGCATGCCCCAAGAAATTCAGCTCTTTTGCCTGTAAAAAAACACATACAATATCCCCCCCAACATTACAACCCACCACCCACATACCCCTAATCTAACCCAAACCCCCCTTAAATAAACCTAACACTAAGCCCCTGAAGATCTTCCTACCTTGTCTTCACCTCACCGGGTATCACACCGATCCGTCCTGGCTCCGATATCTTCATCCAACCCAAGCGGGGGCTAGACATCCATCATCCGACGGCTGAAGAAGTCCAGAAGAGGGTCCAAAGTCTTCATCCTATCCGGGAAGAAGAGTTGATCCGGACCGGCAACCATCTTCTTCCAAGCGGCATCTTCTATCTTCATCCGATGAGGACCGGCTCCATCGTGAAGACCTCCAGCGAGGACCCATCTTTTTCCGGCGATGTCCAACTGAAGAATGACGGTTCCATTAAGGGACGTCATCCAAGATGGCGTCCCTCGAATTCCGATTGGCTGATAGGATTCTATCAGCCAATCGGAATTAAGGTAGGAAAATTCTGATTGGCTGATGGAATCAGCCAATCAGAATCAAGTTCAATCCGATTGGCTGATCCGATCAGCCAATCAGATTGAGCTCGCATTCTATTGGCTGTTCCGATCAGCCAATAGAATGCGAGCTCAATCTGATTGGCTGATTGGATCAGCCAATCGGATTGAACTTGATTCTGATTGGCTGATTCCACGAGCACGTTTTTGAAGCTAGCCGCTTCCGTAAGCAACTCTGGTATCGAGAGTTGAAGTTGCGTTAAATATGCTCTACGCTCCTTTTTTGGAGCCTAACGCAGCCATTCTGTGAACTCTCAATACCAGAGTTATTTAAAAGGTGCGGGGGAAAAAAGGCCAGCGTTAGCTACATGGGTCGTTACCGACAAAACTCTAAATCTAGCCGTTAGTGATTAAGATGCAGAGGTTGATTCCCACCTTTAAAAAAGATTGTCAATGATTTTTCTACAAAATTCACTATAAAATATGTCGGTATTTTTTTTTTTTTTGATAAGCCATTTTTTATAAGGTTTTATTAAAGGGACAGCAAAGTAATTTTTTTGTCATGATTTAGATAAAGCATGCAGTTTTAAAGACAATTTACTTCTATTATCTAATGTGTTTCAATTGCAAGATGCTGATTTGTGTTTGTCCATATAGGCCTCTGGTTATTGCCTCACCTGATGTGTTCACTTAACTTCCAGTAGTGCTTTGCTGCTCATTCAAAAAAGGATAACAAGAGTATGCAGCAGATTAGATAATAGTAGTAAATTAGAAAGTTGTTTAAAATCGTATGCTCTGTCTAAATCATGAAAGAGAAACTTTGGGTTTTATGTCCCTTTAAGGATTGGAATTGACTGCACATTCGGAAAAATATGTTCTTGACCCATAAAAATGCTGAGAGTTAAAATTAATTGTAACACTGAAATTACATCTACTAATCACGTGTGATGTTAAAGAGTTTAGTAAAATACATTTTCTATAAAGTTACAAAAGACAACAAAAACAAATTGCAGTCCATAGCTCTTACAGATGTTCATGTTAGCTTTTTTAATGTACATTTTACTGGTTACTCATAGACCTTTCCAGATGTGTCATCTACCAGCTGTAACAACAGGCACTTCATGTTATCAGTTCAACCTGCTTCATCAAGAATAAAACAGCATACAAATAGATTCTATGACAATAAATAGATAGCAATAAGTATATATAAGGGCTAACCTTGTGATAAGGAAAAGAATTACAAAGCCAAACACAGTCCACAGGTCTCGGCGTCTCTCGATCCGTAGTACTGGAAATAGAGGAAGTGAACGCTCTTACAAAAAGGTCACCCAAAAAACTACACTTAACTTAGAGTGCCATATCGGCGGCGGAATCAAGCTGCAAGTATTTGTAGTAGAAAAGAGAAAGCAGGCACTTCAAATAATGCAGTGAAATAAAATCTTCATTCCATTGAGTAAGCACCACTATAGGGCACGAAACGCGTCAGACGATCTGCCCTATCTGTCATCCTGCATGTCTGTGCACCATTTTAATGGATACTATTAAATGTAAAGATTTTATTTCACTGCACCATTTGTAGTGCCTGCTTTCTCTTTTCTAATGAAATTACAAAGCTATTTACTTTTCTACCAAATTTTATTTATTAACCCTTTGAGTGCTAAGCTGAATTCTATATTTTTCTGTTTTTTACTATTTTAAAAAAACATTTTTTTTTAACTTTTTTATTTTTCCCCCCAGATCCCCAGGACTTACACCATTGGAAAGGTTAGGCAATTACATTTCCAATGGTAGGTCATGCCCCCTTTCCCTATACTATGTATGGACAATAACGTAACGGGAAACCCCGGCGATGCCTGTCACTATGCATGCCCGATCGCCGGGGTAGGAGCTGGTGGGGGCCCCCAGATTGGAAAAAAGTAGTTGAGTGCTAATGATGGCTCTGAGCCGTCATTAGCACTCAAGGGGTTATTATGCAATTAACATATTTGAAAACTCAATAACAACCAAACCTATTGGTTTTATGTTTATATTTAAATGTAAAAGCTTTTATTTATTTTCTTATTTGGTCATCCTGTTTCAGATGCTGCTGTACAGCTAACAGCGCTTTACCAAGGGGATCTTACCTTTAAACATACTCGCCACTGTTGCTATGTATACATCTTTTTGTCCTTATTATGGTGTGCTTCTGCAGTATATTACTTAACATTTTCCTGGTTGTTATTTTCTTTACTTTCTGAGTTCCTTATTGAACTTCTAGTTATATTGTAAACCCCTCAAGGTATCCCTAGGGCTTTTGAACAGAAACAAATTGTTGAAGTTTTAATTAAGAATAGTGAAAGAGTCTATATGTAAAAAAAATATTCAATTAAGCAAACCTTTTAGTTCTGGAGCTTTAAACTGTTTTAACCGTAGGGTCTAATTTTCAGCAAATGTTTTGTTAAAACAATTTTTGTAAAGTCACATCTATCATGTTCTGAAATTCCAAAGTTCACAGACCATTTCATTTTTTTCTTTACATTTTGCTGCGTTATTTAACTTTATTTGAATAAGCCTAACATTATAGCAATAAGATTCTCACTGAATATAGCAGCATTTTGTTTTTCTAAAAATGTATATTTTACTTTATATACTTTCAGACAACTGACTTTTGTTTAACCCTTTGCACATTTAATATGTCATTTACTATATTATCTCATTACTTGTCTTCTTCTCTTATGCTATTCTTGACAACAGTCAGTTTGATTTAATCTTCATATATTTCCTATTGGTTGACAGGATAAGCAAACCAGCTTGTGTACACTAATACGGAGCTTAAAAGGAAACTATACTTTAATGTTTTCTACTATTCACATGAAAGAACAACATTTAAACATGGTGGAATTTTTTTTTGGCCTGGAAAAAGTGGGATAAAGATGTCTAAACTTAAAGGGACAGTCTAATCAAAATTAAACTTTCATTAATCAGATAGGACATGTAATTTTAAACAACTTTCCATTTTACCTTTATCATCAAATGTGCTTTGTTCTCTTGGTATTCTTAGTTGAAAGCTAAACCTAGGTAGGCTCATGTGCTAATTTCTAAGCCCTTGAAGGCTGTCTCTTATCTGAATTATTTTTTATTTGCTTTTCAAAACAGGTGAGTACTAGTTCATATGAGACATATAGGTAACATTGTGCTCACGCTCGGGGAGTTATTTAAGAGTTGGCACAACACAGCACTAATTGGCTAAAATTCAAGTCGATAGATAATAAATAAAAAAAAGTAATGTGATCAGGGGACTGCCAGAAGATGCTGAGATACAAGGTAATCACAGAGATAAAAAGTATATTAATATAACTGTGTTGGTTATGCACAACTGGGGAATGGGTAATAAAATGATTATCTATCTTTTAAAACAATAACAATTCTTGTGTAGACTGTCCCTTTAAATTGATGGTAAACTCTCCCCTTTTTAAAATCAGATCCGGAATGTTAGTGATATTTTAGATGGAGTTTTATTAATCAGTTGCGCTATAACTTACTCTTTAATAAAGATATGGAATACAAATTCCCCACGCTCTGGGGAATTTGATACTTCCTGTTAATGCTCATTTTGCTGCCCATGTACATTTGTACCTAACAGGAAGTACACAACTGATACTGCTGCTTTGGTTTTAAATGCAAAGAGTTGCCGCCTCACTTTTTTCCTAGCAATTCTGTTTTGTTGCATTTTCATATAAACTGTGGGAAAGAATTTGAGTGTCCCTTTAACTGATTACTTGCACTCTGTGTATAGGGGACTGTCACTTGTCAAGTTAGTTACCCTTTAAAAAGAAAATTAGGGAACATATCTGTACATATTTGTGCAAACATGATTCATTTTATATGTGTACTAAAATGTATGTATTACTGCTAAAATAGATTTAGCCTTAGAAGACATATGCGACCTAGATCACCAATGCTACGTTTGCTAAGCAGTTTGAAACTAAGTACATGCTATTGCACAGAACTTGGCTTTACAAATTGACAAGTTTCCAAATGATACACAGGTCAGATCAGTTGTCAAGATTTATTGCAAAATAGTGCAATCATTTATAAAATGTGTTCAACTCATGCTTTTAAATGATATAATGATGTCCAGTGACTATATCAAGAATTGAGCTGACTAGCGTCCTCCAGCTACCAGACTATATTTAGACACGTACACTGTGCAGGGATTTTCGTATGGATAGTTCACAATATTCTAAATAAACATTTTTAGTCTTAACTTGCTGTTAACCTGTAACATTTAGGGCTAGATTACGAGTGGAGGGTTTGTGAAATCATTTGCTCGCAGGTTAAATTGCTCTCATATTACAAGTTGAGTGTGATCGTGATTTACGCTAAAATGATTACAGTGATCTCAGAGCTGTGGTTTACTGTTTGCTGTAAATGGAAAGTGTCACAAAACACATCAAAAATACATTACAAAGTACAGTTATAATAACACTGTCTTATAAAACGATTCAAAAATAAAATTGCACACAAAAGTTATAAGGGCTCAAAGATATGAGATTTCAGGTGAAACAAAAGGCAGGCAAAGGGCTTTAACATTGAGATACATACATATGTATCTCTAAAGCTGAATATGTATATATATATATATATATATATATATATATATATATATATATATATATATATATATATATATATATATATATATATGTGTGTGTTTACAGACATATGTAGCATGCAAAACAGAGAAAATATTCAGACGGAGTTCCAGTAAAGATATGTAAGTTTATTATAAATTTAAAAACAACGGCATGCAAGCCAGATTATTCCAAGAAGAAGAGTTTACAGACATATATACACATAAATACATACAGTATGTATGTATATATATATATATATATATATATATATATATATATACACAGGTGGCCCTCGGTTTACAACGGTTCAATTTGCACCGTTTCAGAATAACAACCTTTTTTTCAGTCATGTGACTGCTATTGAAAAGCATTGAAAAGCAGTGCATTGATTAAAATAGCCAGTAGGTGGAGCTGTCCGCTTGTATTGCAGCAAAGATATGCAAGCCAAGCAAGCTGAAATTAATCAGTTTTAACCAGACCTGAGCTATCGAGCAGCTTGCAAAGGAACAAGATCTTCCTTTCTATAAATTAGTCCAGATTGGAATGCATAGAAAGAACTGTTTGCAGAAAAAGGCAAGTAAAGTCTGTGTTGTGATTATTTTATTAGGTTTATAATGCTGTTTAGCAAATGTGTTTGTTCATTTAACTTAGTTTAATTATATATTCTGTGTTGTGTGATTATTTTATTAGGTTTATAATGCTGTTTAGCATTTAAAGTCTTCATTTCAAAGCTTTAAAAATAATGTATTAGGTGTTACTTATGACAATTTTGAGAGGGGCCTGGAACCTAACTTCCTCACTTCCCATTGACTTACATTATAAACTGGGTTTCAATTAAAAACGGTTTCGATTTACAACCATTCCTTCTGGAACCTAACCCCGGCGTAAACTGAGGGCTACCTGTATATATAAAAATATATATATATATGTATATATATATATATATATATATATATATAAATATATATATATATATATATATATTAAAATATATATATATATATATATATATATATACACACAGTGCTTTTTTCTAAAAAGAAAAGGTGCCAGTACGCATTGATTTTTTATTGATATATTCTGCTCAGATATTTTGAGAAAAGCAAAGGAACAAGATTATTTACAATGTTTGATGAATTTTGCAGCCACCTCTTGTGAAAACTAGAGTATTTATTTCATATATCGCCTCTTATGAGTTGGCAGAGGTGGGGATATTTAGTACCATGAGTACCCCCACAAAAACCCTATATATATATATAAAAAGTTTATATATATATATATATATATATATATATATATATATATATATATATATATATATATATATATACTATAAAAAAAACACTTCACTATACAGGCTTACAATGACACTAGCTTGATTAATTTCACAGTTCCCAATAGTCTACCTGATTATGGGGTTAAAGACACAGATTCCACAGCCTCATCACAGAGCACACATGTAACCAGCACCCAAGAGAGCAACTATAAGGATGATTTCACAAATGACACTGGCCTTATGTTTATGGAACTTTGTGATCTTAATCATCTCATTTCTCTTCAGGCACCCACACTAAGACAACAAAGCACACACAATACAACACCACTCATAAGCACACAGTAGGAGTGAATCTATTGAAATGTTCCACCAACTAGCAGAACAAGAAATTACCAAATTACATTATTCAATTAAAGATTCTTTCAATATGTTTAAAGACAATCTAACCATTGGAGAAAAAGAATCGTTACAAACCTTAAAAAACAATCCTGATATAGTTATCACTTCAGCGGATAAGGGAGGGGCCATAGTAATCCTTAACAAAACAGAGTCGCCAAAAACAGCAGTTATGAAGCAGCGGTCTAAAGACCGCTGCTCCATAACCCTGTCCACCTGCTCTGAGCAGGCGGACAGACATCGCCGCAATTCAACCCGATCAAATACGATCGGGTTGATTGACACCTCCCTGCTGGTGGCCGATTGGCCGCGACTCAGCAGGGGGCGGCGTTGCACCAGCAGCTCTTGTGAGCTGCTGGTGCAATTTTAAATGCGGAGAGCGTATTGCTCTCTGCATTTAGTGAGGTCTTGCAGACCTGATCCGCACTGTCGGATCAGGTTCGCAAGACATTTGATAAATAGGGGCCCTAGTATCCATCACCCAATATCTACCAATATAACCATTAACAATACAATACCCAGATACCCATTACAGATAGTGTCAGACTGATTGCCTACACAATAACTGTACACACATACTATAGTCTTAACCTCTCAACTACTTTCCCTCTCCATTAGAATGAGAATATTTGACCGTATCTAAAAGTCAAGGAATCTAAATAAAGATACCCACATTCCAGCCAACTTGGGACACTTTGTTCTTAAAGAATCAATGAGAAAGAAATAATAAAACATGTTGGGGTCTCCAACAGTACACTAGAATTCAGGATGGGTCCCCTCATATACCTCTATGACCAATACACCCTAAAGAACAATATTGAGAGCCAATCAGACTGTTTTTAAGATTATATACACATGTATTTATCCTTTTAAATCTGATATAGTTTCTAATATCATCTTTCTTTACAAACATTCATGTTGTTATATATATTTGTTTTTTCTCTTTTTTTTCTTATTCTTCTTTTTCCATTCTCAATTTTATTCCCATAATCCACTTTCAATTTTATTCTTAATTCTTTATTAATTTAATACTAAACAGAAATAATCTGTTATCTAGTTTAGCCTGCATATAATGTAACATAGTCAATGTATACTGTATTTCCTTGGTAAATGTCTTTTCTATTCTATTTCTGCCATCTGCCATGATTGAGAAAAACGTACCTGTTTGCCACACCTGAGCCTATTTACCATTCCTCCCTCAGTTAGAGGGATCTGGGTCTTCTCCTATTGGCCAACATACACTATTTAGGCTCACCAATGACATCAGGTAACTATCTCTGAGGAAAGGCATGCAAACATGCGCGAAACGCGTCAGTTAGAAGGAGCTGTACGTATATGATGTCTTCTACCTGAATGAATAAATCTTGACTTGCACTGGCTACTTGGTTCCGGTCTCCTTTCTTTCTCAAAGTTTATATATAAGTGCATTGGCGCTCTTTAAGTAGATGAAAACATGGAAAAAAAATATTTATGCAATATTCATTTTTAATAAAGTGTTATAGTGTGTATTTACTGTAAATATTTCCCATTCCCATGTTCTTCACATAGCAGAATATGTTCTATATATTTATAAATAGATATTCCTATATATACATATATATACAGTTCCTTGAGGGGAAAGCACAATCTCACCACTTGTTTGAATGCCACGGTGCTCTGCTGTAAATAATCCACAATGTCCACAAAATGCAGGCACTCACTGGTCTTAGTAAAATATAACAATTTATTTAGAAATCATTAAAAAGACATAACGTTTCGGCACCAATACGTGCCTTTGTCAAATGTCAGAATGTAACAAAACGAATATGCAGCACACATATTGATTTTAAGTGTGCTGCATATTCGTTTTGTTACATTCTGACATTTGACAAAGGCACGTATTGGTGCCGAAACGTTATGTCTTTTTAATGATTTCTAAATAAATTGTTATATTTTACTAAGACCAGTGAGTGCCTGCATTTTGTGGACATTATACATATATATATATATATATATATATATATATATATATATATATATATATATATATATATATATATATATATATATATATATATATATATCTGTAAATATCTATACATATAAATAATTATATATATATATATATATATATATATATAGGCATAAATATATATTGTTCAAAAATACTATATGTATATATATATATATGTATGTGTGTGTGAGTTTGTGTGTGTGTGTACTTTTGAATATGTGAAGAACATCAGAATGTAAAATATTCATATTTTCATGTTGAGTTAGCGCATATGAGAATATCAGTTTGGGTTAGTGCGCAAGTTGGTGTTTTTTTCCACTTTTTTTCTCCTTTGACATCTATGGGGGAATAGGTTATCTTTTGTGCAACAGTCTAATTGCACTAGAAGTAAGCTGTTTGCGTGCGTCGGGTTGGCGTGAAATTAATAACTTTTTACTTTCAACTTATAAAATCAGCTCAACCCGATGCTCGCAAAGTTTACTTCTAGCGCAATTAAATCACTAGCGGAAGTGCTAAATAGCACTCCACTTCTAATCTAGCCCATGATGTACACTGTGCTAACATTACTTTGCCCATTTAAACTTGGCAAATATACTTGTAAAGATATGTAGTTGTATCCTTTTTATATTTATAGAAATTATGGGTATAAAATGCTTTGTATTGTTATGTTCAAATAACAAATGCAAAAAAAGAAAATATTAGATAGTTTTATTATTGCACTTAGCTTGCATATAAACACGAGTCTACAAGAGGTTAAACACATTGTTTACACCAACTCTGGATTAGTAATGCACTAGTGTGAGCTAGCTGAACACACCTGGCAAGCCAATGACAAGAGACATTTGTATGTAGCAACCAATCACAAGTTTTACCCTAGTAGGGAATTGCTGCTTCTGAGCCTACCTAAGTATGCTTTTAAACAAAGTATATTAAGAGAGTGAAGTACATTTCATAACAGAAGTACATTGAAAAGTCTAATAAATTGCATGATCTATCAGAAATACAAACGTTTAATTTTGACTTTCATGCTCCATTAAAATCAATTGTAATGGCCTGACCGATATCCAAACACACCACAAAGCCACACATCTGTACCTACACTCAGTGGACATATCTTTACATGTAAGGCTTTATAGCAGTGTTTCCCAACCGCGGTCCTCAAGTACCCCCAACAGTCCTGCTTTTAATTATAGCTGAACCAGTGCACAGGTGAAATAATCATCTGATGGATGAGAGCAGGTTGGTTACTGATCAGCTGATTACTTCCCCTGTGCACTGGTTCAGCTATAATGAAAACCAGGCCTGTTGGGGGTACTTGAGGACCGCGATTGGGAAACACTGCTTTATAGTATCACTTGAATTGTGATTATAGACTTTCTACTGTTGTGTAATCTTCTAATTTATCATTAAAGCTATGTATCTCTTACAAAAATATATTACATGTTTGAGGACAATGGCCTCTAGTTATGAAGGTCTGGCAGACCTGATCCGACACTGCAGATCAGGTCCGCCAGACCTCGCTGAATACGGCGAGCAATACGTTCGCCATATTCAGCATTGCAGCAGCAGCTCACAAGAGCTGCTGGTGCAACGCCGCCCCCTGCAGACTCGCGGCCAATAGGCCGCCAGCAGGGGGGTGTCAATCAACCCGATCGTACTCAATCGGGTTGATTTCCGGCAATGACTGTCCGCCTGCTCAGAGCAGGCGGACAGGTTATTGAGCAGCGGTCTTTGTGACCGCTGCTTCATAACTGCTGTTTCTGGCGAGTCTGATGACTCGCCAGAAACACGGGGCATCAAGCTCCATACGGAGCTTGATACATATGCCCCATTGTCTCTAGTCATAGCTGACCCCTACAATGAGAACTTCAGTCATATGAATACACGCACATGATCATACAATGTCCACTTTGGGTTTGACTTAATTAGCGAATGTTCTAAGGGATACCGTTAATAACAGTTAATATTAATATAAATAATTCTATAATTCTATCAAGTGACACTAACTATGATTAATGTGTTTGTTTGGTAATATTGGTATGTCTTATGTTTCCTTTCTTAAATATCTTCTTTCTCTTCTGTCTCTTTTATGAAACATATACATTACATGAGTTTTGCGCTCGGTCACACTGACACCTAACCTACATTATAACTTGCTGTAGACTACTCCATTGATTAGTCCATTTTGGAAAATAAATAAGAACTACAATCTAATCACAGGGGTCAATTATGGACTAACGTGATATCAGAGAGACACTGATGCTTTAGACCTTTCTGCATCACTAACAGAGATGTTCTAAAGCTGGTTGACCCAAGAGAGTAACAAGCTTATTTTTGTTTATTGTATCAAAAAAAAATTCCATAGATTTTACATTGAGGGCACTAGTAGCTTTTCCTCCTACAATTATACTGATATTAACAACATTGTGAATAGTCCAACAGACAAACCCTCCTTCTTTGAACTTTCAATTCTTATCACTTAAACAAATTATTTTAACAATACATAACATTCCAATTACTCATTGATTATAAAATACAAAACAGTATGGGCTAGACTACAAGTGGCACAATAACCAACACTTGTATTACAAGTTGAAAGTTTTAATTTTCGGTCAAGCTCAAACAAAAAATAAAATATTAGCACGCCTGAAGAACCTATTGTAAGGGTTAAAAAAGAATGTTAACCAAAGGCATTATAAACATATCAAAATAAGATGTTACACTTTTCTGATACATTTTCATAGAAATACTATTAATTTTCTTGTATAATTTTATAAGAGTTAAAAGGCATATGTTATATGCAAGGTACTTAACTGGAAAGGGTTATTATATAGAGTATATATATATGTGTATATATATATATATATATATATATATATATAAATGTCAAAATATGTGTATGTGTGTATATTTATTAGAAATGTGCATTAGTTTAACCACGAATACACATTTGTGAGTAAAATCGGATTTTCGTTTAACGAAATGAAAATCTAAATGAAAGCACCAAAGAAAACAAAAACATACTGATCGTCAGTATTCATTTTTTTCCTTTAATTTTTTTAAGGGGTTAACAGAAGGCTTAGCACACTCGGCTCCCAGAAAATGCACTGAAGTTAGTGCAGGTGCTGGGAACTGAGAGCATTAAGCCTGCTGTTAACACGGCTGGGGCACTAAAAAGAAGAATAGTGGGTTAGCATGCTTTCCACATGTAAGTATTGTTACTATTGTAGCTATAGGTGAACTTTTCACCTGTAACTTTGACATTTTACATTCATTTTAATAAAAACAATTCTAAATGTTTAACTAAAATTCAATAGTGCAGTCATGGAATATTTTATAAATATATGTACATACATTATGTGTCTACATACATATACACGTATAAGCATTACTGGGCTAAAAAGTTGAACCCAGGTGGTAAATCGCCATAGAACAGGCTAACAATGGTATTGAGCCAGTTGTTCGTTCCTATGAGTGCACTTCTCTCTGTATGTATTTAGTCTCCCTATGGGAAAAAGGGGAAACCAGACGTGGACTCCTTGCTCAGTGTGCTTAGAGGAATATGGCTACACCTCACTGACGAGGCCCAATGAAGGCCAAAACGATCATCTGGGGTTGCTGTGTTCCTTGTTCAGAGAAGAATTGCCTGGTATTTCGGCACTGGACTGACTGTAATAGGCGGGATCAGAGTGATATACTACAGGAAAGTTCTACTCTGTGAAAAGCATTACTGGGCTAAAAAGTTGCACCCAGGTGGTAAATCGCCATAGAACAGGCTAACAATGGTATTGAGCCAGTTGTTCGTTCCTGTGAGTGCAGAGTTCTCTCTGTATATATATATATATATATATATATATATATATATATATATATATACACACATGTATTTACACACATTTATATATATATATATATATATATATATATATATATATATATATATATATATATATATATATATATATATATATATATATATATATATATATATATATATATATATATATATATATATATATAGGTATGCCTGTATATTGCAGTGTATATATATACATACACACACTTTTGAGTCCTTTTCACGTCAAATACCTTTAAACATGAAAAATAATTTTTAGTCATTTTAATATGTTAAAATGTGTTTTACGAATAGAAATATTTTACATTCCAATGTTCTTCACATAGAAGAAAAATGTTCTTTGTATTTTTAAATAGATTTCCAAAGTCCTTAAGATAGAGCGCATCAGCTTTTGGCTCACGAACTAACTTTTTACTTTCAACTTGTAATACATGTGCAAACCTGGCCATGTTAAAATATTACTTTGAGCCCAGTTATTGAAAATTTTTGTATGCACACCACTTGTAATCTGTCTCTATATATTTTTCCAAAACCAACTTGCTAAGCATTTTATTTTAATATAAAAATCATTTATGAAATTATTTATACAAATCCATTGAGTTTAAGATATAAGTATATATTTTCGGAATCAACTATGGCCTACAGCCTATAACCAAATATTAAAATATTGGCATCCCATAATGATTTTTCCCCAATGTCCTTTAGAAAACTGCATTTACTATAAAAAAATCATGATAATATCTTCTATATTTAGACCCCAAGGTGTTCTGGTTCTTAAATGGACACTCAAGTCAAAATAAACTTTTATGATTCCGACAGGGCATGCAATTTTAAGACTCTTTCCAATTTACTTCCATTATCAAATTTTGCACAGTCTTTTTATATGCACACTTTCTAATGAACAAGATCATACTGAGCATGTGCACAAGCTCACAGGGAATACTATACTAGTCTGTGATTGGCTGATGTCTGTCACGTGACATAGGGGCTGGAAAATGGGAGAAAAAATACATTTGAAAAAAATCTACTGCTTATTTGAAATTCAAAAGAGGTGTTAAAGCGTTGTCTTTTCATTATGCACTTGTTAATTATGCAATTCTACTGCATTGAGTGGTCCTTTAAGGTGAATATCCAGAATGCCTTCCTTTTAGCTAGAGGGGCCTCTTGATCCCACCCCCTTGGTGGTGGCTTGAGCTGGTCTATAACCAAAAATAGTAATACAAATTATTAAAAAAAGATTTTATATATTTTATAAGATTTTATATATATATATATATATATATATATATATATATATATATATTATATATACAGTATATATATATATATATATATATATATATATATATATATATATATATATATACACAGTATATATATATATAAGAAAATATATATATATATATATATATATATATATATATATATATATACAGGCATACCTCAGAGATATTGTGGGTTCAGTAAAGCAAATATAGCAATTAAGAGAGTCTCACACATTTTTTTACACTCTACTGTGGTCTATTAAATGTGCAATAGCATTATGTCTAAAAAAACAATGTACATACCTTAATTAAAAAATACTTTCTCGCTAAAAAATTCTAACTATCAGTGAGCCTTCAGTGAGTAATAATTTTTTGCTAGTGGTGTGTATATATAGGTGTATTTATGTGTGTATATATATATGTATATATGTATGAACTTCATCAGAGGAATAATGCAGTACTTTACTCTTGGAATGCTGACTCTGTTATCTCCCCTTTAAGTAACCACCCCTATTGGTGTGTTAATATTAAGCTAACAATAAAAAATCATGAATAAATGCACCAAAAAAATGTGCATGCATCAATCTAAAAACTAGCAAAAAAGCTGTTTATATTTTGAGACAAAAAGTGAAAGCAGACTCAATATATACACTGTTACAGACTAATGTTTATATTTTAATTGTCAATGTAAGTGAAGCACTCAAAATACAACACTGTTGCAACTTTAAATGACATATTATTCCCGATCAGTTCAGCAATTACCCCTGTATACCATGGTATACAGGGGTAACAATGCTGAACTGATCGGGATTCGGGAATAATATGTCATTTAAAGTTGCAACAGTGTTGTATACCATTTACCTATAAGGGGAGATAACAGAGGTGCTTTCTTATGTATTTATTAGATGCATGTTTTGCACATTGTGAAATGTATATGGTAGTATGTATATTGACTGTATGCATTTTTTGTTACCTATAATATATGTTTGATTATAGATTATCTTGAAAAAGGCTGTCTAGAACAGACGAAACGTTGACTTTGCTATGTTGTGAAATACATAAATAAAAATAAATATTTTTGGAATTACCCTTGAGTGCCCTCCCACTGCTTCCATTATATATATATATATTGGTTGCTATATACACACACAAAATAAGAGTAGTAGAAAAGTCAAGCAAATAGTCAATTCACCCCCCTTATGGTGCAGTAACAACCAAAAACTCACAAAAGGAAGCACTTATCTGGTGCTATAGCAGCAGGCTGGGTCTTCTCAGTTGCCCAGTAAATTGACCACTGACTATTTCATATACTGGGATACTCCTTTAAAATTGTAACATATATTAATCTAAAAGAGTGGATTTTTTTTTTTTTTTTTAAAGTTAAAACCCCCTAACATGAGAGAAAAACATAAAAAATGCATTTCATATCTCTAGCATGGCTATTTCATCAGGCTCATGTGTATAAACAATTGTATAAAATACTTAAACAATGTCAAATCTAATCAAAATACCATAAATAAACTTTACTGCATTCTCTATAACTCTAATGCCGTGTATTATGATGTTTTAGATCTGGTATTGATAGCTTTCTTCATAAAATCACCCTTTGATTTTAAAATAAATGTTGTCTGGACTAATTCTATTATTATGGATCCCTATATTTTTTTTTCCTAGAATACAGATCTGACTGTTCTTCTCAAGCCTGATGAGGTATTGTTAAAAAAAATCCTATGAAAAATCTGTATCTGAAATTCTGACATGTTATCATTTCTTATGTTGAATATTATGGTACCTGCTCCTACTTTTCCTGTTTGTATTATATATTGTTTAAGAATCCACAAATATACTGTACTGCACTGATAGCCCAAACTGTCCTGGCCAAATGTTTATATTTTTAAAGCATGACTTTCCTCTTTCAGGGCAGTAGCTGATCCATTTAATATGTTATCTAGTCTCACATAGTCCTGGTGTTTAATGAAATCAATGAGATCCTTCTGTATCTCCAATATATTAGCTCTTATTAAACATAATTGATGTTTCTTGTAAATGGCCAGCATTTAAATTAGTCTCCTATAACAATATAGCATTTCACTTTGGGATATTTGTAACTGTAAACAAGGGGATTGTTTTCATAGATTATTACTTCTCCATTAAATGTATATCCAACCAGATTTCATGTTCTTTTATCAGAATTATTTCCATTCTTTGGGAGATATTTGTTATATTGTTGTCAAAAAATAGATCACCCAAAAAAAGGTATGGTCTGATTCAACTCAAAAATAGTTCTGAGTGACAAAAAGTGTTAGTTTCCATGTTAATTATCAATAGTTAAAGGGACAATCTAGTTAAAATTAAACTTTCAGATAAGGCATGTCATTTTAAACAACTTTCCAAATTACTTTTATCATCAAATTTGCTTTGTTCTTTTGGTATCCTTTGTTGAAAGCTAAATCTAGGTAGGCTCATATGCTAATTTCTATGCCCTTGAAGGCCTCCTCTTATCTCTGCGCATTTTGATTTTTTACAGCTAGACAGCACTTGTTCACGTGTGCCATATAGATAACATTGTGCTCACTTTCATTGAGTTATTTATGATTCAGCACTGATTGGCTAAAATGGAAGTTTGTTAAAAGAACTGAGATAAGGGGTACTCTGCAGAGGTTTAGATACAATGTAATCACAGATGAAAGTTAGGATTAACCCCTTAATGTCTTATACATATAAACAATTGTTTATCAAAGTATTTTATATTGGATGTTTTATTGACAAATTAGCCAAACTTGAACATGGCTTGTATGACAGTTTAATTGTCTGTCATTGCAGGTTTTAGCAAATTATTAAAAAACTTTGAGGGACAAATAATTTGTTACATATTGACAACCATGTATCTTGATACTGAATGCATAACAGAGAGTTTAAAAAAATCATGTTGTTATAATGTCATTTATTCCACAATTAGAACATTTGTTTATTTGTCAAGCGTTTAATACAAAATTGAATATTTTACTACCTAAAAAGAATATGTCTAGAATGTTCACAATTATTATTGAATATCAATAGAAGCACAGAAAACATTTAGTCAATTTCTAAATGTTTAAAGATCTATAAAAGCACCATCAATCAAGGAGTTTGGAAAGCAGTATTATATTAAATCAAAATGTACAGTCCTAAAATCAAGCTTTAATGTCATTGAAGTCCATTATTACTCTTTTCCACTTAACAAATAAAAAAAATCAATTATTTAAAAAAAGACACTCAAATACCATCAATGTCTTTCATCTCTTAGCACCTTAGACACATTGCTGATTCAAGGATCCTCTCACATGGGTAAGCTTAGCAGACATTGAAATGCTACATTGCATGAAATTAGATTTATATTACTATTATGATTGCTAACATTTGCTAACATTTTACAGTGGTCAGTACAATTCCTTAAATGACTTCTGAGAAGCAATGTTTCTCTCAATTAAAAACAACAACATTTGATTAAGAAATGCATGGTATGTCAGCATTTTAACACTGGATTAACAAATAAATATGTCTACAAAACTAATATTGTTTAAAATTGTTATTTTGTTAAAAAACAAATAAAAGGGGCTTTAATATTGTAGAGCAATCCAGGGATACACCCCTTAAAAAGCCTGAGGGAATTTGTTTTCCCAGAGTCCTGTGACATGGTGTAAATTTTGAGGCCTAAAAACAGACAATTTAAGGGGTAGCTAGCACCTCAATGGGGAAGGTGAAAAGCATGATTTACCATAAAAATGACAGCATTATCATGCATAAAAAAAAATGAATGAGAATTGCATATGTTACTATGCTTTCTTCATTTTGTGAGGATTTCATGTGTTTAATGACCCTATTAATCCATTTTAGTCACTTACGTATGATAACTACAAACAGATCGTTTATATAGTAGAACTAGAACCATAGTCTGATTATATAAGTTAGAGAAGTTGCTTGCGTTAAATGTGTCAGCTTTGTAATTGTAGGTTCAATTGTCAGCTTCTTTAGTGTAGATCAAGTAGTCTCTGATAGGTTGAACTGGATGGAATTCTTTTGACCTCATCGATTATGTTACTATGTTATGTTACTATAACCTTTTTATGGCTAAAAACTGCCAATATACCTGTATAACATTGCTGCCTAATTTTTGGTACAACACAATACTTGAAAAGATATATGAAATGCTGAATAAAGGGACATAAAACCCAAAATGTTTTTTCCTGATTCAGAGCATGCAATTTTAATCAACTTTTCAATTCACTTCTGTCACATTCTTTTTTCTTGGTGTCATTTGTTGAAAAGTAGGAAGATAAGCTTAGGAGTGTGCATGTGTCTGCAGAACTATATGTCAGCAGTTTTGCAAGAATGCTATACATAAGCAAGAGCACTAGATGGCAGTGTTTCTTCTTGCCATGTACTGATCCAGGCATATGAACGCTACCTACCTAGATTTCTCTTCAACAATGAAGAGCAAAGCAAATTTGATAAAATAAGTAAATTGGAAACTTTTTAAAAAAATGTTATGCTCTGTCTGAATCAAAAATTTGGGTTTTGTGTTTCTTTAAATATCATTAATACAAAGCTAACCTTTAGGAATTTGTTTTAATGAACATGGGTATTGACAAAATAAGTGAGAATGAAAAGCATTTTTGCTTTGCTAGCACTGAACATACATCTTTATTAGCATTTGATTAAAATATAATCAACATTTGTTTACTAAACAGTTTTTAGTAAATGGCATGAATAATTTTGTATTACAATTAGTAAAATAAGTAAATGATGATTTGGAATACTGTGAAGAAAAGTATATACCTGAACACTTAGGTATATTCTATATCAGATTAATATGTATCAAGTTTTGCTACAAAATGTATAATTAAGTTATATGATGATTTAAAAGACACATTTTTAAAATATTTTAAATAGATTATAATTTGTCCAAATATTTTTAAAACTGCATTTTCGAGTGTATTAAGTGAAAAAAATCTCATTGATTCTTTTGCAATATTACTTTTGTATTTCAGGACGGAATTGGTATCTTAAAGTTAGTCTATAAATCCACACACAGCAGCACTTCTAAAATAAAAACAACCTTTATTTCCAATACATCTGGGTCATATGGTACTCAACGTTCATGGCCTCACGCCCTTAATCATGCATAGTTGACATCACATAATGCATCAATATATAGCTCCATCCCTATTCAGGGCACCAATCACAAACTGGTAATGCATACACCCCCTAGTGGCTAAAACCAATTAATGCAAAACATACGGCTAGATTATGAGTCTTGCGTTATGAGTAAAAAAGCAACGTTAAGCCTCATAACGCTGCTTTTTTACTACCGCTGGTATTACGAGTCTTGCAGATTTAGGGGCACCGCACACTTTTTTAGCCTTACCGCAAATCAACTTTCTCAAATTGCGTATAGTCTTTTTTCTATGGGACTTCCATAGCGTAAGTATTCTGAGCTTGTCCTGGGAGGCCACAAAGTGAGCGGTACACCCTATCCCGTCAAGATTCGTAACGCATTCTAAAGTCAGTAGTTATGAGTTTTACACTACAAAGCCGTAGCATAAAACTCATAGCTAAAGTGCTAAAAAGTACACTAACACCCATAAACTAACAATTAACGCCTAAACCCGAGGCCCTCCCGCATCGCAAACACTAAAATAAAATTATTAACCCCTAACCTGCTGCTCCCGACATCGCTACCACTATAATAAACATATTAACCCCTAAACAGCCGCACATTAGTTAAATAGTATTAACCCCTAATCTGCTGTCCCTAACATCGCCGCCACCTACCTACATTCATTAACCCCTAATCTGACGCCCCCAATGTCGCCGCCACTATACTAAATTTATTAACCCCTAAATCTAAGTCTAACCCTAACACCCCCTAACTTAAATATAATTAAAATAAATCTAAAGAAAACTTACTTTTAATAACTTTAATATTGTATTTAATTTATTTAATTGTATTTAATTTAGGTAATTTATTTAATTGTAGTGTAGTGTTAGGTGTTAATGTAACTTAGGTTAGGTCTTATTTTACAGGTAAATTTGTATTTATTTTAGCTAGGTAGTTAGTAAATAGTTAATAACTATTTAGTAACTATACTACCTAGTTAAAATAAATACAAACTTGCCTGTAAAATAAAAATAAACCCTAAGCTAGCTACAATGTAACTATTAGTTATATTGTAGCTAGCTTAGGGTTTATTTTACAGGTAAGTATTTATTTTTAAATAGGAATTATTTAGTTATTAATAGTAAATTTTCTTTTGATTTATTTTAATTATATTTAAGTTAGGGGGTGTTAGGGTTAGACTTAGATTTAGAGGTTAATAAATTTAGTATAGTGGCGGCGACGTTGAGGGCGGCAGATTAGGGGTTAGTAAATGTAGGTAGGTGGCGGCGATGTTAGGGGTGGCAGATTAGGGGTTAATACTATTTAACTAGTGTTTGCGAGGCGGGAGTGGGCTTAATATGTTTTTTATAGTGGCGGTGATGTCCAGAGCGGCAGATTAGGGGTTAATAAGTATAATGCAGGTGTCGGCGATATCGGGGCGGCAGATTAGGGGTTAATAAGTGTAAGATTAGGGGTGTTTAGACTCGGGGTTCATGTTAGGGTGTTAGGTGTAAACATAAAATGTGTTTCCCCACAGGAATCAATGGGGCTGCATTACTAAGCTTTACGCTGCTTTTTTGCAGGTGTTAGACTTTTTCTCAGCTGGCTCTCCCCATTGATGTCTATGGGGAAATCGTGCACGAGGACGTAAAACCAGCTCACCGCTGACTTAAGCAGCGCTGGTATTGGAGTGCGGTATGGAGCACAATTTTGCTCTACGCTCACTTCTTGCTTTTTAACGCCGGGTTTGTAAAAACCTGTAATACCAGAGCTGTAGGAAAGTGAGCGATGACAATAAGGTGCAAGTTAGCAATGCACCCCTCAAAACGCAAAACTCGTAATCTAGCCGATAGACTGTTGTGAAAAAGGTCTATTTCACCAGGTTTGTGCAAGACATGCTTAAGCATTACATAAACATGTGGTATGAGTTTAATTAATTGGAAGCTTGCTAATAAGATCACAGAATTTGAGAGACATAAAATCATACTTTTGCATCAGCAAGACCACTCTCAAAGGGAAATCAGCAAAAGAACTGGATACTCAAGATGTGGTATTCACGATGTTATAAAGAAATTTGAAGAATCAGGAGAGGTCAAGGACAAAAAAAAGGACTGGAAGGCCAAGAAAACTTTCAAAATATGATTTTATTATTATTATTATTATACTTTATTTATGAAGCGCTAATATATTCTGCAGTGCTGTCCATGGATACAATTCATTTAAATAAAACAATACAAGACTTGTAAGAGACAGGACAAAATTTACAAACACATACAGGAGGGAGTGAGGGCCCTATTCCTATGTGAACCTACAATCGAGAAGAAGTTTCTCAGAGTTTCTCTTTTGAGAGACCAGAAGAAGTCCAGCAAGGACCTGATTCAGCATCTGGTAGCTTCATTGGGATGCTAAGTTGACCCTTCTACAGTCTGAAGAAGCTTGATCAGGAATTGTCTTTGTGGAAGGGTAGCAGTCAATAAACCACTTTTTTGGAAGGGGAACAGGGTGAAAAGGCTAAGATATGCTAAGGCTCACAAAGATTGGAATGAAGATCAGTGGAAAAGAGTATTATGGAGTGACAAATTCTAGTTTGAAATTTTTGGGTCCATACATTGACAATATGTGAGAAGAAGAGTTGAAGAGAGATGGAAGAATGAGTGCTTGCGGCCTTGAGTGAAACATGGTGGAGGGTTTGTCCTATTTTGGAGCTGCATTTCTGCCAGTGGTGTTGTCAATATTGTCCGAATTGATGGGATCATGAATGCTGAAAAGTACAGACAGGTTATAATTCATCATGGCATTCCATCTGGAAAGCATCTGATTGGGAATGGTTTTATTTTTCAGCATAACGATCCCAAGCACACTGCTAATGCAGTGACATCATATTTGGAGAGAAAAACAGCTGACAGTCATAGACTGGCCTCCACAGAGTCCAGACCTGAATATTATAAAGGCAGTATGGGATCACCTGTACAGAGAAAGAAATAAAGCACAACCTAACTATAAAGAAGAACTCTTGGAACTTCTGAAAGAAGCCTGGTATAATATATCAGAAGATTACTCCATTTTATATTACCATCTCAAAGTGTTTTAAGTCCTTTTAAGTCGTAGCATGTGAAAACATATTGGTTGGTTGCCTGAGGAGGTTAAACCTAGATTCTTACAAACTATGAATATTTTATTATGTTGCCATTATTTGTTTGTTTGATGTGTGCTATATACTACCTATTAACTGGATATCTTGATACATTCAGATTTTAGTTACTGCATTGCAACTGGGCAAGTACAACATCTGCTGTTTGTTGCTAAAAAAATAATTTGTAGAGGAAAGCTTACTATTTGTTTGAATATGTTTCTCTGAGGATGTTGAAGTGAATCTATGCAATCTGGTGTTTTGAGAAAAAGAAATAATATATAGACATTCACTATGGTTTTACATCATTGTAGCAAATGTTATTATTGAGAGGCATTTCAAAAAGAGGCTTATTTAAACTACTGCTATTGTTTATAGAATTGCATGGTATTTTTGAGCTGTGTGTAAAGAAATATGTACTGAATGACCAGCATCAATATTTCATTATTTTCTTCTACCTTCATTGGTATAATTGCTTTCTCAAACACTTCCTTTGTCCTCTCTTTTTTCCAAGTTTACATAAATATGGTAATCCATATATGAATGTGAGCAAAAGTTTATAATGTACAAAATAATATTGACTTTTTAAACGTAATTGTTTTTGGAAACTTGCAGTTCAGTTGATTGTATGATACATGTTTTGAACAGAAATTTAAATTTAATTCAACAACAAAGGGTGTTTGTCCAATTAACGGGCTGACTGTATACATGTCTGTCATATGCCATCAAAAAGATAATATACAGTGCATATATACAGTATGCAGTTTTAATCATCAGAGTAAATCATCAATCTGACCTAATGTTTCTAGTCACTAAAGGAATTGCATGTATTTCAAATTTAATATATCAAATGTTGAATATCTTGTCATTTTTTATGGTGGATTTAGATTTACACAGCAAAATGAACTTAATTTGAAATTAAATTAAATTATTAATAATTGTCACCATCTGGCAAATATCTGTCAACAGACTGTATTCATTGATAGGAAACCAATATAAATTATTAAGGGCCAAATTACAAGTGGCGCGCTATTTAATCGTAAACTTTGCTAGAAGTGGTCTTTTCCAAGCATCGAGTAGTGTGCATATTACAAGTCGAAATTAATTAGTTTGCGAGCAAGCAGAAGATGATGCATGCTAACCATAGGAAGTTGTGATATCTTGACTGCGTTAATGTATTCTCCCTATAGAATTCAATAGAGAGCTAAACCGATAGGAGTTATTACTGTTTTACATTCCAATGTTCTTCATAATCAGAAAATTGTTATTTTTATTGTAAATATATATCCCAATATATATATATATATATATTTATATATATATACCTATACCAATATATCTATTCCGATAGGTATATAGGTATAGATATATATTTTACATTAACATTATCATATATGTATTAAAATATATATTTAATAATAAAAATTACATATTCATCTATGCGAAGAACATAGGAATGTAAAATATGCGTATCGCATTTCTTATTTTGCGCTTTATGTCTAACTCGTGTCAGATTAGCAACATGAAGAATTACTCATCTCAAAGCACGTTTGTGAAATATTCAAAATAAAATGTAAAAATGTTTTAATAATTTTTAAAAATGATTGTAGATACTGTAAATATATATATATATATATATATATATATACACATATATATATTTATGGATTTAGAATTGTATACAATATGTATATTTTTTAATAATTATTAATATATTTTATTATTATTATTATTATTATAGTATGTTATTATTATTAATTATTTTTTAATATTTTGACTTTAGACCTAAAGTACAAAACAAATTATAGCAGGTGTGCTGAAAAGGTAGATAAGTCTAACTTCGCAGAGCTACTGATTCTTATGGAGAAAAACACGGTCTAAATCCCACTGAAGCAGCTAATGTGTTTTCTTTTTTATAGACTAGTATCAGAGTTCATACACTAAAGATAGGTTTTCACAAATCAAAAAGCATAAACATTTGTATGCATGGTATATATACAGATGTTTCTCGGTTTGAATATGTATAACTCCTTAGTTGCAATGCATTATGCACATTTTAAGTTTCAGAATATAAATAGTGAAACCATATAGTTCTCTGCTTCTTTATGTTTGTGCAAGGACTTAAAGGGACATTCTAGTCAAAATTAAAGTTTCATGATCCAAATAGGACATGCAATTTTAAACTGCTTTCCAATTTTCTTTTATCATCAAATTTGCTTTGCTCTCTTGGTATTCTTTGTGAAACCTGGGTAGACTCATATGCTAATTTTTAAGCCGTTGAACTGCCTCTTATCTCAGTGCATTTTGACAGTTTTACACAGTTAGACACTGCTAGTTCATGTGTTTCATATAGATATAATTGGTCTCATTCCTGTGGAGTTATTTGGCACTAATTGTGCTAAAATATATGTCTGTCAAAAGAACTGAAATAAGGGGGCAGTTTGCAGAGGCTTAGATACAAGGTTTTCACAGAGGTACAAATGTATTCTTCATATAACAGTGTTGGTTATAAAAAAAACTGGGGCATTGGTAAAAATAAAATGATTATCTATTTTTTAAAACAATAACACTTCTGGAGTAAACTGTCCCTTTTAACTGTGCTATTGATATATAAATGGTTAATGTAATAAATCCATCTTTAAGACTTTCCCTTTAAATTGTGCTATTGATATATAATTGTTCAATGTAATAAATCCTCCAGCTTTCTTAACATGAGTTTAAGAAAAACAATTGCCCGCTTGTGATCCTCTCTACTTTTTCTGAATTGTACATAACAACATATGGGATAATTCTATATTAGTCCTTTGAGTTAAACACATTTTCCATCTGATTGTTGCCAATGAAAAATTAACACTACTGCTCCAACTAATTAATGCTCTTGACGTATCATTGCCAATAATTGCCAGTAATTGTGTGCAGGTGGAAAAAACGAAAGATTTGACTGTTATTTGTAAATTAATGGTATGTAAAAGTTCCTGAAATCTAGATTCCAGATGCACTCTTCATTGGGTCATAAATAGGTCACTGCATGTGATTACACAATGACAAATTTAGTATATTTGTTTTTCAATATTAAAATTAGATCACAATTTTAAAGACCAATAAATATAGTAAAATTGAATAACCGATAAATACCCCCCAAAAAACTGCAATGAAATAGCACTTTGAATTTCTGGCAAATTTCAAAGTTATTCCAATTTTCACTCCACCTGTATCATGTGACAGCTATCAGCCAATCACAAAATGCATTAACATATATAGTGTGTCCATGCTCACTAGGAGTTAGAACTTTTGAAAGTGTACACTGTTCATATAGAAATAATGTGCATATTTTAATAATAAAAGTATTTTTATCTGAATCATAAAATTTTAATTTTGACTTTAGTGAACCTTTCATTAAGATCAGTAAGTTGGATCTAAACTAAAATATTGTTTTTTTGTTTTTTATAAAAATCCATTATTATTGTTAAATAAGCTATTAGTATCTTTGTTTAGAAAGCATTTTACATTAGATTGACCAACAGTATAAAGCAAATGAAAACAGGATTATTTAAAGGGACACTGTACCCACATTTTTTCTTTTGTAATTCAGAAAGAGCATGCAATTTTAAGCAACTTTCTAATTTACTCCTATTATCAATTTTTCTTCGTTCTCTTGCTATCATTATTTGAAAAAGAAGGCATCTAAGCTTTTTTTTTTTTGGTTTCAGTACTCTGGACAGCACTTTTTTATTGGTGGATGAATTTATCCACCAATCAGCAAGGACAACCCAGGTTGTTCACCAAAAATGGGCCGGCATCTAAACTTACATTCTTGCATTTCAAATAAAGATACCAAGAGAATGAAGAAAATTTGGTAATAAGAGTAAATTTGAAAGTTGCTTAAAACTTCATGCTCAATCTGAATCACAAAAGATTTTTTTTGGGTACAGTGTCCCTTTAATCTTCGTGTTAACTTGTTCCCATTAAGACTGCTTATTACATTAGGAAATTCATCTGATCTTCCAAAACCACCCACTGCCACATTAGCCCTAATGGCTCAAGCTCAGACCATATTAAACTCTACCATAATCTCCCCAACCACATTAAACCTTACAGCATTGCCCCATTTGCCTCATTAACTACCCACCCTCCAAATAACTATTCCATTAAATCTAAGTGCGATATTCCCTCATTTCATTAAAGTGATGGTAAAAAAAAACGCTAGGATTTACCATTACTAAAAATAAACTGGACTTTCAGTGATCAGTTTTTAAAAAAAGAGTGATAAACTCACACTTTTTGTGCTGCAGCCTCCTCACTAAAGTCAGCAGCTCCGGCCACGCATGGCACAGCACTCTTTTCTCAAAGAGATGACGTTTCCACCTCTAAACAAATAGCCCTTCTAGCATACAGAGCGCTGTCATATGACTAGCTTGGTTATTAGTTTAAAGGGGGAAACGTCACCTCATTGAGAAAAGAGCACTGTGCCCTGGGTGGCTGTAGGCACTGCCTTTAGAGAGGAGTCATTTGTGTGTACAAAAAGTGATAAAATAAGGATATTTGATTTACCTGCAAGCTCAATCCATTGGCTGTGGATTTAAAGAACAAAACTAGCTATTTAATTTACAAAAATAAACCAGAAGAAGCAATTTCTCATATATTTCATACTTTGCGGCTGGTATGACAAGTCAGTGGAAAAACTATTTTTACAATATACTGTCTCTTTAAATAAAGCAGTAACTAACAGTTTCCTTGAATTATTTGTTTAATTACGTATTTAATTTTTTATAAAAGTTATATTCAACTTGTAATCACTCAAAGAACCTTATCACTGAAAATACACCCTAATGCATCAATGCAATTGATTTAGTCATATCAAAGAAAAAATGTGTCTTTGATTGATTATTTTTAACCATTTTTTTAAGTATCGTGAAAAACAGAGCAAAAATGTCTTTCATGTCAGTACTAATTTGCATTTAAAAAAGATAAATCAGGGACTTAAGAGAATCCAAATCAATCTACTAGAGCAACTAACCGGACATGATATCAAATCTATATATTCACTAATTTGTTGCAAAGTGAAATAAATACCTAACTTTTGTACATCATTTTTAATTATCTAAAAAATGTATGCTTGGATTGCTCAGATACAGTGGATTTTTTTCACTGAAAGACTTTTTAATTCTAGCTTTTAGTTTGAAGAACATTAAAGACACAGCAATCAAGGAAATCAAGAACTGCATAATTTCTACAAGGTTTGTGCATTTGTTTCGTAACGAATGTGACTTTGTAGGCACATTAGTTTCAGAACTAATGCACAAACTAAATTTAAAGAAAACAAAGAAATACTGTTAAAATATGTCTGTATTCAATTGTTTCCTTAAAATTATCTTTAGGTCCTTTAGTGCAGGCTCTGGGATCTGCCGTGCTAAGCCTCCTAATAGCGCAACCCAGGGCTCTTTGAAGAAGGCTCAGGATTAGCGCACCTCTTTAGAACTCTAGAGATAAGTATAACACTACAGATGAACTGTTTCACTAATGTTAGCCTGGGCCACAATAAGCAGTATCTCTATACCACACTAAATTAGTGTGCAACTTATTGAGAATAGAACAAGCGGACGTGCAGGGTGACATAGACTCACGTATCAAGTATTTTTTCACCAAATGGGAACCTTATATCTTGAGATTACCGGAACATACTCAACAAATAATTTTAGCACCATTCTCAGGGGCCCATTTATCAAGCTCCGTAAGGAGCTTGTGGGCCCGTGTTTCTGTGTCTTCAAACTCGCCAGAAACAGCAGTTATGAAGCAGCGGTCTAAAGACCGCTGCTCCATAACCCTGTCCGCCTGCTCTGATGAGGCGCACAGGAATCTCCGGAAATTAACCCGATCGAGTACGATCAGGTTGATTGACACCCCCCTGCTGGCGGCCGATTGGCTGCGAGTCTGCAGGGGGCAGCGTTGCACTAGCAGCTCACAAGAGCTGCTGGTGCAATGCTGAATACGGAGAGCGTATTGCTCTCCGCATTCAGCGATGTCTGTCGGACCTGATCCGCACTGTCGGATCAGGTCCGACAGACATATGATAAATAGGCCCCTCAGAGTCATTATTCGTAATAGAGGAAAAATTAAGAGGAAAATGGGGAGGAAATAGGAAGTGGAGAGGGCTAGAGGAAAATAGTCTGGGTCTATGAGAAGAGGTTGTGCGAGGTCACAGAAGAGAGGAGGGACTCCTCATTTAGAGGGAGTGGAAGGGAGCGTGGAATATAGGGCTCAACAGATTATAAATTAGGTAGGATTGCTAAATTAAGTTATGTTTATATTTTGTCTCAATTTATGGTATGTATTAATAAGAAAAATTGAAATGGTGGCAATTGAATAATCACTTGAACAGAGCAGATGGAAGATAAATGTGGACCATAATAAAACTGTCAGGAATGTGGAACAGTTGGTTAATCTGCTCATAAAAACAAACGACTAATGTATACCAATATGTTTGTATTGTGATTTCCTTTGCCTTTGTAATAAATAAAGTATTTAAAAAAAAAAAAATAGTGTGCAACTTGATATTACAAGTTCATGGTAAATTAGCTTGACCAGAGAAGTTTTAGAGCAGTCGGCATCGCTCTAGCTCACCCATTGCATTCAATGGATATTGCAACAGTGTTAAATAGTGCTGATATTACAAATTGTGGGTTGAGCTCGACCAAAAGCCCAAATAATGCTAGAAAAATTAGCATAACCTGGGACCTGAACTAAAGTGTAAGGGTTAAAAAAAAGTTTCACAAAACACATCTAAAACCATATTAAAATAAAGTATTACACTTTATATTACATTTTTTTTTAATTATTATATTTTTCTTTTATTAAGGTTTTAGCACTGACAAAACAGATACAGTATGTAAGGTTGAGACAAATAAATAACAGTAGCACATTATTATACATTCAACATAATATGCGGAACACATACAACAGTAGTCTATGAACTAATGTGACCTATAAAATTGGAACCTCTTTATCTAAGTTAGGAATCTCCCACTGATAGTAAGGGGCCGCTCTTGGACCCCACCTCCCTCATCTATGTTATGTAAGGGAGTCTAGCAATGTTAAGGACCACTCTTGGAAAATAAAGATGAACAGTATAAAGAAAATATTAAATCAAATAATATGAGAAAATGAGCATGATCTCTTAGAAATTAAGAGGGATAATGTCAAGACAAGAAAACTTGATATTGGGATGATTGCAGTCCGCCACCTCAGAAGTGGCGGACGAGTTAAGGAGCAGCAGTCTTAGGACCGCTGTTTCTTAACTTAAGTTTCCGGTGAGCCAGATACTTTGGGGGTAGATTGCAGCATCCGTTGCTTGGTAAATCTACCCCATAGAGTTAAGTTTGACTGATAACTTAGTTTCATATACTGACTAGACATGTGCGGTTCGTTTCGGATTAATTCGGAAATTCGGTAAATTCGGTAAATTCGGAGATTCGGATCGATTCGGATTTCCGAATTAAAATACTTCCGAATCTACCGAATGAATCCGAAATAGCTGCCGTATCTCCGAATAAATCCGAATTAGCTCGTTAAGATTCGGCATTTCCCCATAGGAAACAATGGGAGTTTCGGCTGAAAAAAAACTAACACCGCAGCCCCATTGTTTCCTATGGGGAAACACTAAGTCTGCACCTAACACCCTAACATGTACCCCGAGTCTCTAAACACCCCTAATCTAACACTTATTAACCCCTAATCTGCTGCCTCCGCTATCGCTGACACCTGCATTATTTTATTAACCCCTAATCTGCCGACCGAATATCGCCGCCACCTACATTATAACTATTAACCCCTAATCTGCTGTCCCTAACACCGCCGACCCCTACATTATAGTTATTAACCCCTAATCTGCCCCCCCCAACGTCGCCGCAATCTAACTACAAGTATTAACCCCTAATCTGCCGACCCGATATCGCCGCCGCCTACATTATAGCTATTAACCCCTAATCTGCTGTCCCTAACACCGCTGACCCCTACATTATAGTTATTGACCCCTAATCTGCCCCCCCAACGTCGCCGCAATCTAACTACAAGTATTAACCCCTAATCTGCCGACCCGATATCGCCGCCGCCTACATTATAACTATTAACCCCTAATCTGCTGTCCCTAACACCGCCGACCCCTACATTATAGTTATTAACCCCTAATCTGCCTCCCCCCAACGTCGCCACAATCTAACTACAAGTATTAACCCCTAATCTGCCGACCGCAAATCGCCGCCACTATAATAAATGTATTAACCCCTAAACCGCCGCACTCCCGCCTCGCAAACACTATAATACATTTTATTAACCCCTAATCTGCCCTCCCTAACATCGCCGCCACCTACCTACAATTATTAACCCCTAATCTCCCGCCCCCATCGTCGCCGCTACTATAATAAGGTTATTAACCCCTAAACCTAAATCTAACCCTAACACTAACACCCCCTAACTTAAATATAATTTAAATAAAACGAAATAAGTTTACTATAGTTAAATAAATGAATCCTATTTAAAACTAAAGACTTACCTGTAAAATAAACCCTAAGATAGCTGCAATATAACTAATAGTTACATTGTAGCTATTTTAGCATTTATTTTTATTTTACAGGCAACTTTGTATTTATTTTAACTAGGTACAATAGTTATTAAATAGTTAATAACTATTTAATAACTACCTAGCTAAAATAAATACAAATTTACCTGTAAAATAAATCCTAACCTAAGTTACACTAACACCTAACACTACACTATCATTAAATTAACTAAATAAATGAATCATATTTAAAACAAAATACTTACCTGTAAAATAAACCCTAATATAGCTGCAATATAACTAATAGTTACATTGTAGCTATTTTAGCATTTATATTTATTTTACAGGCAACTTTGTATTTATTTTAACTAGGTACAAAAGCTATTAAATAGTTATTGACTAATTAATAGCTACCTAGTTAAAATAATTACAAAATTACCTGTAAAATAAATCCTAACCTAAGATACAATTAAACCTAACACTACACTGTCATTAAATAAATTAACTACAAGTACCTACAATTATCTACAATTAAATAAACTAAAGTACAAAACCCCCCCACTAAATTACAAAAAAACCCAAACACTAAATTACAAAAAATAAAAAAATATTACAAGAATTTTAAACTAATTACACCTAATCTAAGCCCCCTAATAAAATAACAAAGCCCCCCAAAATAAAAAAAAATGCCCTACCCTATACTAAATTACAAAAGTTAACAGCTCTATTACCTTACCAGCCCTGAACAGGGCCCTTTGCGGGGCATGCCCCAAAGAAAACAGCTCTTTTGCCTGTAAAAAAAAACACAATCCCCCCCCCCACATTACAACCCACCACCCACATACCCCTACTCTAACCCAAACCCCCCTTAAATAAACCTAACACTACCCCCCTGAAGATCTCCCTACCTTGAGTCGTGTTCACCCAGCCGGGCCGAAGTCTTCATCCGATGGGGCAGAAGAGGACATCCAGACCGGCAGAAGTCTTCATCCAAGCGGGGCAAGAAGAGGTCTTCCATCCATCATACAAGTACCAAAATACAAACAAACACTAAATTACCAAAAATAATAAAATATTACAATAATTTTAAACTAATTACACCTAATCTAAGCCCCCTACTAGCTATTAATATAGCTTCAATATAACTAATAGTTACATTGTAGCTATTTTAGGATTTATATGTATTTTACAGGCAACTTTGTATTTATTTTAACTAGGTACAATAGTTATTAAATAGTTAATAACTATTTAATAACTACCTAGCTAAAATAAATACAAATTTACCTGTAAAATAAATCATAACCTAAGTTACAATTACACCTAACACTACACTATCATTAAATTAACTAAATAAATGAATCCTATATAAAACTAAAGACTTACCTGTAAAATAAACCCTAATATAGCTGCAATATAACTAATAGTTACATTGTAGCTATTTTAGCATTTATATTTATTGTACAGGCAACTTTGTATTCATTTTAACTAGGTTCAATAGCTATTAAATAGATACTGACTATTTAATAGCTACCTAGTTAAAATAATTACAAAATTACCTGTAAAATAAATCCTAACCTAAGTTACAATTAAACCTAACACTACACTATCATTAAATAAATTAACTACAAGTACCTACAATTAAATACAATTAAAAAAACTAAACTAAAGTACAAACCCCCCCCACTAAATTACAAAAAATAAAAAAAATATTACAAGAATTTTAAACTAATTACACCTAATCTAAGCCCCCTAATAAAATAACAAAGCCCCCCAAAATAAAAAAAATGCCCTAACCTATACTAAATTACAAAAGGTAACAGCTCTATTACCTTACCAGCCCTGAACAGGGCCCTTTGCGGGGCATGCCCCAAAGAAAACAGCTCTTTTGCCTGTAAAAAAAAAACACAACCCCCCCCCCACATTACAACCCACCACCCACATACCCCTACTCTAACCCAAACCCCCCTTAAATAAACCTAACACTACCCCCCTGAAGATCCCCCTACCTTGAGTCGTGTTCACCCAGCCGGGCCGAAGTCTTCATCCGATGGGGCAGAAGAGGACATCCAGACCGGCAGAAGTCTTCATCCAAGCGGGGCAAGAAGAGGTCTTCCATCCATCAGAAAAGTACAAAAAAACAAACAAACACTAAATTAGCAAAAATAATAAAATATTACAATCATTTTAAACTAATTACACCTAATCTAAGCCCCCTACTAGCTATTAATATAGCTACAATATAACTAATAGTTACATTGTAGCTATTTTAGGATTTATATTTATTTTACAGGCAACTTTGTATTTATTTTAACTAGGTACAATAGCTATTAAATAGTTAATAACTACCTAGCTAAAATAAATACAAATTTACCTGTAAAATAAACCCTAACCTAAGTTACAATTACACCTAACACTACACTGTCATTAAATTAACTAAATAAATTAATCCTATATAAAACTAAATACTTACCTGTAAAATAAACCCTAATATAGCTACAATATAACTAATAGTTACATTGTAGCTATTTTAGCATTTATATTTATTTTACAGGCAACTTTGTATTTATTTTAACTAGGTACAATAGCTATTAAATAGTTATTGACTAATTAATAGCTACCTAGTTAAAATAATTACAAAATTACCTGTAAAATAAATCCTAACCTAAGTTACTATTAAACCTAACACTACACTATCATTAAATAAATTAACTACAAGTACCTACAATTAAATACAATGAAATAAACTAAACTAAAGTACAAAAAAAACAAACACTAAATTACAAAAAATAAAAAAAATTACAAGAATTTTAAACTAATTACACCTAATCTAAGCCCCCTAATAAAATAACAAAGCCCCCCAAAATAAAAAAATGCCCTACCCTATACTAAATTACAAAAGTAATCAGCTCTATTACCTTACCAGCCCTGAACAGGGCCTTTTGCGGGGCATGCCCCAAAGAAAACAGCTCTTTTGCCTGTAAAAAAAAAATACAATACCTCCCCCCGCACATTACAACCCACCACCCACATACCCCTACTCTAACCCAAACCCCCCTTAAATAAACCTAACGCTACCCCCCTGAAGATCTCTCTACCGTATCTTCACCCAGCGGGCCGAAGTCTTCATCCGATCGGGCAGAAGAGGACATCCAGACCGGCAGAAGTCTTCATCCAAGCGGGGCAAGAAGAGGTCTTCCATCCATCAGAAGTCTTGATCCAGGCGGCATCTTCTCTGTTCATCCATCCGGAGCGGAGCGGCAGCATCCTGAAGACATCCCACGCAGAGCATCCTCTTCTTTCTTGATCCGACGACTAGGTGACTGTACCTTTAAGTGACGTCATCCAAGATGGCGTCCCTTGAATTCCGATTGGCTGATAGGATTCTATCAGCCAATCGGAATTAAGGTAGGAAAAATCTGATTGGCTGATTTAATCAGCCAATCAGATTCAAGTTCAATCCGATTGGCTGATGGAATCAGCCAATCAGATTGACCTCGCATTCTATTGGCTGTTCCGATCAGCCAATAGAATGCGAGCTCAATCTGATTGGCTGATTCGATCAGCCAATCGGATTGAACTTGAATCTGATTGGCTGATTGAATCAGCCAATCAGATTTTTCCTACCTTAATTCCGATTGGCTGATAGAATCCTATCAGCCAATCGGAATTCAAGGGACGCCATCTTGGATGACCTCACTTAAAGGTACAGTCACCTAGTCGTCGGATCAAGAAAGAAGAGGATGCTCTGCGTGGGATGTCTTCAGGATGCTGCCGCTCCGCTCCGGATGGATGAACAGAGAAGATGCCGCCTGGATCAAGACTTCTGATGGATGGAAGACCTCTTCTTGCCCCGCTTGGATGAAGACTTCTGCCGGTCTGGATGTCCTCTTCTGCCCGATCGGATGAAGACTTCGGCCCGCTGGGTGAAGACACGGTAGAGAGATCTTCAGGGGGGTAGTGTTAGGTTTATTTAAGGGGGGTTTGGGTTAGAGTAGGGGTATGTGGGTGGTGGGTTGTAATGTGGGGGGGGGGTATTGTGTTTTTTTTTACAGGCAAAAGAGCTGTTTTCTTTGGGGCATGCCCCCGCAAAAGGCCCTTTTAAGGGCTGGTAAGGTAATAGAGCTGATTACTTTTGTAATTTAGTATAGGGTAGGGCATTTTTTTATTTTGGGGGGCTTTGTTATTTTATTAGGGGGCTTAGATTAGGTGTAATTAGTTTAAAATTCTTGTAATTTTTTTTATTTTTTGTAATTTAGTGTTTGTTTTTTTTGTACTTTAGTTTAGTTTATTTCATTGTATTTAATTGTAGGTACTTGTAGTTAATTTATTTAATGATAGTGTAGTGTTAGGTTTAATAGTAACTTAGGTTAGGATTTATTTTACAGGTAATTTTGTAATTATTTTAACTAGGTAGCTATTAAACAGTAAATATCTATTTAATAGCTATTGTACCTAGTTAAAATAAATACAAAGTTGCCTGTAAAATAAATATAAATGCTAAAATAGCTACAATGTAACTATTAGTTATATTGTAGCTATATTAGGGTTTATTTTACAGGTAAGTATTTAGTTTTATATAGGATTAATTTATTTAGTTAATTTAATGACAGTGTAGTGTTAGGTGTAATTGTAACTTAGGTTAGGGTTTATTTTACAGGTAAATTTGTATTTATTTTAGCTAGGTAGTTATTAACTATTTAATAGCTATTGTACCTAGTTAAAATAAATACAAAGTTGCCTGTAAAATAAATATAAATCCTAAAATAGCTACAATGTAACTATTAGTTATATTGAAGCTATATTAATAGCTAGTAGGGGGCTTAGATTAGGTGTAATTAGTTTAAAATTATTGTAATATTTTATTATTTTTGCTAATTTAGTGTTTGTTTGTTTTTTTGTACTTTTCTGATGGATGGAAGACCTCTTCTTGCCCCGCTTGGATGAAGACTTCTGCCGGTCTGGATGTCCTCTTCTGCCCCATCGGATGAAGACTTCGGCCCGGCTGGGTGAACACGACTCAAGGTAGGGAGATCTTCAGGGGGGTAGTGTTAGGTTTATTTAAGGGGGGTTTGGGTTAGAGTAGGGGTATGTGGGTGGTGGGTTGTAATGTGGGGGGGGGTATTGTGTTTTTTTTTACAGGCAAAAGAGCTGTTTTCTTTGGGGCATGCCCCGCAAAAGGCCCTGTTCAGGGCTGGTAAGGTAATAGAGCTGTTAACTTTTGTAATTTAGTATAGGGTAGGGCATTTTTTTTTATTTTGGGGGGCTTTGTTATTTTATTAGGGGGCTTAGATTAGGTGTAATTAGTGTAAAATTCTTGTAATATTTTTTTATTTTTTGTAATTTAGTGGGGGGGGGGGTTTGTACTTTAGTTTAGTTTTTTAATTGTATTTAATTGTAGGTACTTGTAGTTAATTTATTTAATGATAGTGTAGTGTTAGGTTTAATTGTAACTTAGGTTAGGATTTATTTTACAGGTAATTTTGTAATTATTTTAACTAGGTAGCTATTAAACAGTAAATATCTATTTAATAGCTATTGTACCTAGTTAAAATAAATACAAAGTTGCCTGTACAATAAATATAAATGCTAAAATAGCTACAATGTAACTATTAGTTATATTGCAGCTATATTAGGGTTTATTTTACAGGTAAGTCTTTAGTTTTATATAGGATTCATTTATTTAGTTAATTTAATGATAGTGTAGTGTTAGGTGTAATTGTAACTTAGGTTATGATTTATTTTACAGGTAAATTTGTATTTATTTTAGCTAGGTAGTTATTAAATAGTTATTAACTATTTAATAGCTATTGTACCTAGTTAAAATAAATACAAAGTTGCCTGTAAAATAAATATAAATCCTAAAATAGCTACAATGTAACTATTAGTTATATTGAAGCTATATTAATAGCTAGTAGGGGGCTTAGATTAGGTGTAATTAGTTTAAAATTATTGTAATATTTTATTATTTTTTGTAATTTAGTGTTTGTTTGTATTTTGGTACTTGTATGATGGATGGAAGACCTCTTCTTGCCCCGCTTGGATGAAGACTTCTGCCGGTCTGGATGTCCTCTTCTGCCCCATCGGATGAAGACTTCGGCCCGGCTGGGTGAACACGACTCAAGGTAGGGAGATCTTCAGGGGGGTAGTGTTAGGTTTATTTAAGGGGGGTTTGGGTTAGAGTAGGGGTATGTGGGTGGTGGGTTGTAATGTGGGGGGGGATTGTGTTTTTTTTTTACAGGCAAAAGAGCTGTTTTCTTTGGGGCATGCCCCGCAAAGGGCCCTGTTCAGGGCTGGTAAGGTAATAGAGCTGTTAACTTTTGTAATTTAGTACAGGGTAGGGCATTTTTTTTTTATTTTGGGGGGCTTTGTTATTTTATTAGGGGGCTTAGATTAGGTGTAATTAGTTTAAAATTCTTGTAATATTTTTTTATTTTTTGTAATTTAGTGTTTGTTTTTTTTTGTAATTTAGTGGGGGGGTTTTGTACTTTAGTTTATTTAATTGTAGATAATTGTAGGTACTTGTAGTTAATTTATTTAATGACAGTGTAGTGTTAGGTTTAATTGTAACTTAGGTTAGGATTTATTTTACAGGTAATTTTGTAATTATTTTAACTAGGTAGCTATTAAATAGTCAATATCTATTTAATAGCTATTGTACCTAGTTAAAATAAATACAAAGTTGCCTGTAAAATAAATATAAATGCTAAAATAGCTACAATGTAACTATTAGTTATATTGCAGCTATATTAGGGTTTATTTTACAGGTAAGTATTTTGTTTTAAATATGATTCATTTATTTAGTTAATTTAATGATAGTGTAGTGTTAGGTGTTAGTGTAACTTAGGTTAGGATTTATTTTATAGGTAAATTTGTATTTATTTTAGCTAGGTAGTTATTAAATAGTTATTAACTATTTAATAACTATTGTACCTAGTTAAAATAAATACAAAGTTGCCTGTAAAATAAAAATAAATGCTAAAATAGCTACAATGTAACTATTAGTTATATTGCAGCTATCTTAGGGTTTATTTTACAGGTAAGTCTTTAGTTTTAAATAGGATTCATTTATTTAACTATAGTAAACTTATTTCGTTTTATTTAAATTATATTTAAGTTAGGGGGTGTTAGTGTTAGGGTTAGATTTAGGTTTAGGGGTTAATAACCTTATTATAGTAGCGGCGACGATGGGGGCGGGAGATTAGGGGTTAATAATTGTAGGTAGGTGGCGGCGATGTTAGGGAGGGCAGATTAGGGGTTAATAAAATGTATTATAGTGTTTGCGAGGCGGGAGTGCGGCGGTTTAGGGGTTAATACATTTATTATAGTGGCGGCGATTTGCGGTCGGCAGATTAGGGGTTAATACTTGTAGTTAGATTGCGGCGACGTTGGGGGGGGCAGATTAGGGGTTAATAACTATAATGTAGGGGTCGGCGGTGTTAGGGACAGCAGATTAGGGGTTAATAGTTATAATGTAGGCGGCGGCGATATCGGATCGGCAGAATAGGGGTTAATACTTGTAGTTAGATTGCGGCGACGTTGGGGGAGGCAGATTAGGGGTTAATAACTATAATGTAGGGGTCGGCGGTGTTAGGGACAGCAGATTAGGGGTTAATAGCTATAATGTAGGCGGCGGCGATATCGGGTCGGCAGATTAGGGGTTAATACTTGTAGTTAGATTGCGGCGACATTGGGGGGGCAGATTAGGGGTTAATAACTATAATGTAGGGGTCGGCGGTGTTAGGGACAGCAGATTAGGGGTTAATAGCTATAATGTAGGCGGCGGCGATATCGGGTCGGCAGATTAGGGGTTAATACTTGTAGTTAGATTGCGGCGACAATGGGGGAGGCAGATTAGGGGTTAATAACTATAATGTAGGGGTCGGCGGTGTTAGGGACAGCAGATTAGGGGTTAATAGCTATAATGTAGGCGGCGGCGATATCCGATCGGCAAATTAGGGGTTAAATAATGTTATTATAGGGTTTGCGATGTGGGGGGGCCTCGGTTTAGTGGTTCATAGGTAGTTTATGGGTGTTAGTGACTTAGTGTACTAAATGGGTGTTAGTGTACTAAAAACATACCGAATTTCGAAACGGAATAGAACCGAATTCAGCTGAATCCGAATAAATCCGAAACGAATTTATTCGGATCCGAATAAATCCGAAACGAATTTATTAAAATTTTGCCGAATCAGATTCGATCCGAAACGAAATTCGAAAAGTCCGAATCGATCCGAACCGAAAACGAACCGAATTTTTTAGCGGTGCACATGTCTAATACTGACTCTGAATGACTATTATGGAGGACCTAAAAGTAATATGTTGACAGGGAACCTTCCAAGATCGATATCAGAGTATAAATATGGGGCTCCTGATAGAGAGTCTATGAATGATTTATAGATCACTCAAATAGTGTCTTAGCTTAAGAATACTAAAATCAAAACAAACTAAGCTCTAACTATACACAAGGGCCCCTTAGAATTTTAGTGATAAACCTGCAATGATATGTTATGTGTCAATCTTGATCTTCAAGGGTGCACAATTGCCTCACTTTACATGTTTATTAGGTAAAGCCTCCAAAATAAATAAATACATTTGTAAATATAAATATAATGATCAGAGAAGTCAGCCTTAACCCACTATCCAAGCCTCTGGGTCTGAGTTAGTTTTATGGATAAATAAGTAAGGAGTCTAGGACACCAATGGAGTTAATGCTTAAGGTGAATCACTAATATTTTGTGGGAATAAGCATTGTAAGATGGTTATATTCAGTCTTACTAAGGGCCCTAATAGAAATTATGAAACAAGTAAGTATTCCCATTTAAGAAGTAAATAAAATGACCAGCAGTTACATGATATAGAGCTGGAGTATATAATAATGTGTTATCAAAAGGAGTGCATAGTAGGCACAACTGTGAAAGAACAAAGTGTATAAACACAAGCAGTGCCTGAGATATAAACTATGTAAACTAAATAAATCATATAGACATAAATCTAAGAGTGACATCACTATCCAAATGTATAACTTTAGTGTGTTAGTTTTTCTATAGAGAACTATGTTAACAGTCAAAACAGGGCTCAAGCACATACTATCTTTTGCTTATAGACAAGAGAATATTAATGAATTACCCAACCTAAACGCATATGTAAACATCTTATATCTGTATACCTTGTAAGAAAACTCCCCAAATATGAATGTGAGGTAAATCTAGTAGTCCAGCTCTATTATCAGGTCTTCATCATGTATCCACTTAGGATCAATCATAAAACCATGTATTAGCCAGATGTTATTTGACAAACAAAAGGTATTCTAAGGTGTTACTAAAACAGTAATACGATCAAGTAATAAACATACTTAAAGCATATAATGCTGCCTAATAAAAGTTTACCCCATTCCACTTTTGATATTTGTTTCAACTTGAACAGAACCAAAGAAGCACAATAACCCAGGTAATAGTTGTAGCACAGACTTGTTCAGGCTGATGACAAAAAAGGTAGATTCCCATAAAGATTACAGTATTACCGCTCACAAGCATTTTCAGCAGCCAAGCACTTCTCAGTGACTGAATTGATTAAAAGTAGGTTGATATCTTTTTTGCGGTTATCATGTACTCTTGCGCCAAAATAATCAGGGATATGCTGAAATAGCTGAATACAATGTTCATCTAGCAAGGTGCTCAGTTCCTTTATGAGCAATTGTAAAGTAATTTCCATGTCCTTTGTAGCTCAATTAACAGCCTAAGAGAGGTTGCATTACCCAGCTTACCACCAGAAATCCAACAGCCCAAACTAGGTCCCAAGGGGACAAGTTAAAGCAATATCTGAATCATCCATAAGAGCAAGAATTTATATACTCAGATATGTTGATTGCAGAGTTGTATGTTAAACATATCTTAAGATAATTGGCGGATTATCTAAATTCCACTCAGAGCAACTGGTATGGCAGCCTAGGATGGCTGCTGCCTGGACATGCCCCCCCTTTATATTACACTTTTAATTATACAGTGTAGTGTACAATGTGTATATATATATATATATATATATATATATATATATATATATATATATATATATATATATATATAAACAGTCACAACAGAGGGGGTAGAATCACTGAGCCAGTGGGTAGGTAAAAGTATACAACGTAATGTTACTTGTCAAACTGAGATTCCAAATTGAGATGGATTGAACAGTTCAGTGTGTTTCACACAAGAAGCGGTAAAATATCAGTATTAAATCAGGGTCAAAAGCCCCGCAGGTGCTAGGTATAACAAGGCAAACACTCCCAGCACAGCAGAATATCCAATGGAAGTCAATAGACACACATATTTTTATACGGTAGGAAATAGCAAGACTGAATGCGAGCAACCAGGTGCTCCGACAGCCTGTGGCTGTACGTTCCTTACCGCTCCAAAGTGTGTCTCAGTCAGGTTTCAATTCCACATGACTCCTAGCAACTTGCTTCAGTGTTCCGATGTTCCGCTGTGTGCATTCATTCACCGGAAATGCAGAGGGAGGATAGTGAAGGGGGGTGTGTCCAAGGTAACCCCACTAGAGCCGTAGTAAACCTTAGCTGTCACCACTCCAAAACAAGTAAGATACCTTAGCTCTCTTAGGTCCTGGATTTTCAGGCAATGCAGATATGAAGAAAAGATGAGCAATCAAAGACACGTTTAAAAACATTTAGTCTGTAAGGGAGAGAAAAGCACTGAAAGAACTTCAGGCTATGAAAGAGATTGTGATTCGTTCATCTGACAAAGGGGGTTCAGTTGTCATTATGGATAGAGTGGCATATGTTGGAGAGGCCCATCGCCAACTTGAGGATGCTGCTCAATACATACAGCTTGATAATGACCCCACTAGGCTGTATTTAAGGGAATTGAAATCAATTTTGGATGATGGTTTGGAGGATGGGCACTTTGACAGGGCTACTTATGACTATCTTTTAGTCGGTAGCCCTGTGGTGCCCATCTTCCACCATCTCCTGAAAGTTCACAAATCCATCTAGAATGTTCAGGGACGGCCCATAGTGAGTGGCATAGGGTCGCTCTCTGAGCATCTCTCTGAGTGGGTGGATGCTATATTGCATCCCTTTGTAACATCTCTTCACAGTTATGTAAGGGATACCAAGGACATCATAGGTATCCTAGAGAGCACCCAGTGGGACATCAATAGTTATTCTTGGTTAACAGTGGACGTCGTGGCTCTTTATTCCTCTATACCTCACAAGGATGGTTTAAGTGCTATTGCATTTTTCCTTAGGGAATACTCAGACTATAATAGTGCATTCATTGACTTTGTACTTAGAGCCACGAGGTTCCTGTTGACCCATAACTATTTTCGGTTTGAGGGCAGGTTTTATCTCCAGAGATGTGGGACCGCTATGGGGGCCAAATTTGCCCCCTCTTACGCCAACCTTTTTATGGGTTGGTGGGAGTGGGCCCACGTCTTTGGGGATAGAAATGCCTTCAGGGCCAATGTGGCGCTATATCGGCGCTACATTGACGACCTGCTCTTTATCTGGCAGGGCCCATTGGATGAGACTGCTAGTTTTGTGCAGCAACTCAACAATAATAGTGTGGGTCTCAGGTTCACGTTTGAAAGTCAGGTGAAGTCTGTGAATTATCTTGATATCACACTGACTGGGAACGATAATGGACTTATTTCTATTGATTTGTATAGAAAACCTATAACGAAAAATACCCTTTTACACGCAAAAAGCTGCCATCCGAGGCATGTCCCCATTGCAGTTGCAAAGGGGCAGCTAATCAGAGTTAAGAGAAATTTCTCTAATGAGACTACTTATGTTGAACAGTGTAGGCTAATGAGGGAACAATTATACAAAAGAGGGTATCCTAAATATATTGTTAACAGAGCTCAGTCTCAGGTGAATATGATCGATAGGAATCGACTACTGGGAGAATCCAAGGGAGCGAAGAAAATGTCCACAAGGATGCCATCTAAAGTTACATTTGTCACAGATTACAGTGACGAATACAACGACATCTGTAAGATAGTCAACAGACATTTCTGTATGTTGGCTGCAGACGATAAATTACAGAGTAGCGTTGAGAAAGGATTACGCTGCTTTTACAGACGCAGTAAGACGATAGGCAACTGTGTTGCCCCCTCTGAAATTCCACCAGAAATAAGAGAACGTCCAAGTGCTTGGCTTACACATAGGGGGATGTACAGGTGTGGCAGGTCTAGGTGTCGACCTTGTGAATTTGGTATCTTTTCTGATACTTTCCGGTCAGAGGTTACTGGTGAAGAATTCAAAATATTGTCCTGCCTCAACTATACATCCTCCTATGTCATTTACCTGATTACATGTGTTGAATGTCACCTACAATATGTAGGCCTCACGACAACTGAGGCCAACACAAGAATACGTAATCACCTATCCACCATTAAATTGGGTGAAGCAACAACACCTCTTGTAAAGCACTTTAGGTATGTACATCACAAAAGAAACGATACCTTTAGGTGGCAAGTAATTGAATGGATTAAGCCACCTCTCAGGGGGGGCGATAGGGATGAAATCCTTGGAAAACGTGAAATGTTTTGGGTCTTCAAGTTGAAGACCAGGGTACCTAAGGGACTCAACTCAGAGTACGATTTAATCAATTACTGGAAATAAATCATAAAGGCTGTCACTTTTAGCCAGGTATTACTCTGTACATGTTTGTTTCCTACTCTGAGTTGAACACTGCAGGCAAGAATTTGTCATGGAAAATGTCTCTCCTTTAAACAAATGCCCCCCCCCCCCCTATTTTACAAATAGGGGTACCAGGGATAAGGAGCTAGTGGTTTTTCATTTTGTTTGCATTGGTTGTTTTTTATTGTCATTCTTTTATTGTCATTATTAATACTGTCTATTTTGGACACATTGTCACCGATGAGCAGGTTTCTAAGGATATCTTAGGTTTCAATTAGCTGGATTCCTATATGGGAACTGTTTTAATGATAAGACATATTCCAGTATATTAATAATATCACAGCACCTATAATTATATGTATATATATTTTTTATATGTGTACATTATGGTGCACACGCATATATCATAACTTAAATGTATAAGTAACTCTTTTTGAAAGGGATAGTATGTGTAGAGATGATCCTATTACCCAAGAATAACCTCTAAGTGTGAGTAATTTTACTTATTTGAGTCATGAACTCTATTTCACTTGAACTATTGTGTGTCCTTTTATAAGGCACATTATTCTAACTATGATCACCTTTAATATGTAGTGATACCCATCGCTGACGGTATGTACTACTTTAGACAGCTTGGATATTGGAACCCGGTATTTTAGAACAAACTTTTTGTTCAGAACTTAGTTTCTTAAAAGGGTTAAATTAAATACAATGATGGCAATATTACAACAACACACATTATATATATAAAAAACACACATATATACTATCGCAAATGAAATGAATATCAAACCCAATATTTAATTTAATTTAATATATATTCCTGTTTCACAGACTTTATATCTTGGATTTCAGGTTTTAATACTAGCAATGTTTTAACCCTGGCGTGTTTGGCTCTGTTCTTTTTTCTATCTTTTCTTTTCTTGGTTTTTCTTCCTCTTCCTTTTTTTTCTTTCTTTTTCTTTGTCTTCTTTCTTTCTCTTTAACTTTTCTTTTTCTTCTATCTTTTCCTCTTTTCACATCTCTTTTATGTTACCGGTGTTCATTTGAATAACATGTTATGTATCTACTTTTTTAGTTACCCATATGTTGGTAATTCACTATGAAAGGTTAACCCTTGATGTTATGTGACTGCATAGGCATTGGTTGTTTTGTAAGCCAATTATCCTCTAGGTTTGCTTTTAAATAGGCACCACAGGTATACTGAATTAGCTATGATTACGGTATAGCCGAAACATGTCAGCCTTCAGTTTGCCTGTGCTGCTTCACTAATTTGATCACGGACCCTCCTGGAACCTTTTAACAAAATTTTTTGAATAAAGGAACTGTTTTTAAACGTGTCTTGGATTGCTCATCTTTTCTTCATATATATATATATATATATATATATATATATATATATATATATATATATATATATATATATATATATATATATATATATATATATATACACACACAGTATATATATATATAGCAGTGTCCACGGAGCTCTGCTATATATATATATATATATACACACAGTATATATATATATATATATATATATAGCAGTGTCCACGGAGCTCTGCACACACTTTGCCTTAGTTTCAGCAGCCCAGGGTGCATTCAAAGTATACACATAGAACACAGCAGTAGGAACAATAAATATTGTAGTTTCACAAGCATAGTGATGTTTCAGGGTGTTATCCCCATCCTCAGACCATGACAAATATATAATACAGCTCATATATATATATATATATATATATATATATATATATTACACCTCACCATTCACCCACGATGCAGAGGGAAGTCTCACGAAATCTCCACCGCCCCACTGCGCAGGCTCGGCCGTTAGCATGGCAACCGGATATTGCGTCTGTGTAACGCTGTTAAAAGAGCAATGTTGAAATACATGCAGCAACAGTAATACAAATAGATGCATTATATCATCTTAACAACTCAATGCCTAAAGTAAACATCATAATATTTCTGAATACCTATATTACTTCTAATTGTTCAGCTATTATATTGGTGCTAGTAACACTATTCAATCAATATTGACATCCTATGGGATTCCATAGGATGTCAATATTGATTGAATAGTGCTACTAACACCAATATAATAGCTGAACGATTAGAAGTAATAAAGGGATTCAGCGATATTATAAAGTTTACTTTAGGCATTGAGTTGTTAAGATTACATATATGTGTGTTTTCTTCTGTTATTGCACTAGTTTGTTCTTGATACAACTGAATCTACTGTAATTTTACAGGTTGTGATACATTTTTTGGATTACAAAATGCAATACCATTGATAATAATATATAGTATATAGATTAGTGTCTAGAATGAATAAAGAGCAGATACAGCTTCAGAGCAAGCAAACCTTCAATACTAGTTAAGAAGTAGTGGACATAAGACTACTTCAGGGGTCGCATTTAAACCATCCTGGTCAGATCCTACTCTGATTATTCACAAAACTTGCTCTTGTGCAATTGGTTGTGCGAGAGCAAGAGGTGCAGCAAAGGTAAATGTGGGAAGTGGCTGCTGCCTTATTGCAGCAAAGCAGGGTGGACAGATTCCTATCTGGAAATCTTGTCTGCTCATAGTATGATAAATCAAGCCCTAAATAGCTAAATCTCTTAAAGGACCATTAAATACAGTAGAATAGCAAAAGTAAAAAGTGCATAATAAAAAAACAATGCAATAGAACTTACTCTGAATTTCTCATAAGCAGTAGATTTTTATTGACAAATTCATTTTCCCCCTTTTGCCAGTACCCTGTATAATGTGACAGCCATTAGCCAGTCACCGACTACTATACATATATACTGTAAAAATTTGCACATGTTCAGTAGGGGTTGGTTCCTCAGAAAGTGTGCATAAAAAAGACTGTGCACAATTTTATAATATAAGTAAATTTGAAGGTTTCTTAAAAGTGCATGTCCTATCTGAATTATAAAAATGTAATTTTGAATTGAGTGTCCCTTAAACTGCATGTAATGACTGAAAAAAGAAAAATGCATAGTTTTTGATCAACATCAATTTTTACCATACAATTTGCCAAAAATAAATATGATTCCTGCAAGACCTAGTACACTTTATTTTCCATAATCCATTCCATATTGAAAAATTGTGAGATGAACAGAATGTGCTATCATTCACTTAGGTTGGCACCAAAATATATTTTACTTTGTCTCTTGCATGCTATCATTTATTAAAATGCCTTTTCTGTGCAACCTCTCATCAAGATAGTAACATAGCAAACACAGATTGAATTCAGAACAAATGGATTCAGTGACTCATTCCATGGATATCATTAAAATTGAAGCTTACAGAGGCAAAATACACATTTGTTTTTTTTTCTCAATAGTATAGCAATGCATAACTTGTTTTTTTAGTACTGCATTTCTTTCAGCAAATTAGGAGATCTAATAATTTTTGTAACTTCCAGAGAATCCTAGTGAATGACATTTTTTTTTTAATCATTCCAAAAATAATATGGTCTTCAAATATATGATACCTTAATGCTTAGTTTGTTTTTACTGTCCTGAAAATAAAACACAATAGTCTGTTTTCATTTATATTTATGTAGGAAGTTGCAATTACGATAAAGCTGATTTTGTGAAGCAGAGCAATTTCATTTTTAACATTTCTATTTCTAGAAATTGTAAAGCACGAACAGTTACTTTTATCCAGCTTGGAAACATTATTTCAGTATTTTCCATGTTATTTCTATTTAGCTTGAACAGATATGAAGATAATTTGGCGTAAGTTCCAAAAGCATATTCTAGTCAAGTCAGAATGAAAGTATGCAGTGGTAGTTTAATAAATTACCTTTTGGGGGGCAAACACCCACACAACTACTTGCAGGGGTGGGGTGGGATGGGGCATGGTTAGATGTGAATAGACACTGACAATGTGGTACATTTTCACTCTGCTCCTCCTCAGCCCCATAGGTTGGCCCCATAGGTTGCAAGCAAATCATTGGGTGCATTTTCACCCCTCTATAATTGTGACTGAAAGTAGGTGTTAAGTTTAATGAAGCTACATATTTTATTTTACTTTTGATTATAATATGCATAGATTTTAACAGTACTTTGGGAATTGTAAATCTAGGGAGGAAATATTGGATAATAGAGTATTCAAAAATGTTATTGCAATACCCACTATCATTCAACATGTCTCCTGCTCAGACAAAAAAAGGAATGGAATAAGTATATGAAGAAATTGTTCATTTAAGAAGACTGTAGACATGAGGGAATATTGCTTTCAAGAGACTGGGGCACTAGGAATCCATGGAAGCATGAACCATACACTTCTACTTAAATGTGGCTACAGTGAATCACCAGAAAAACCTATTGTATAATCACAATTAAATTTCTGTTTGTAAGTTATTTTTAAGAAGTATTCTGGAGCACCAGAAGCACTTTTGCACATTAAATGTTAATATGTTTGATATGAGTCAGCTATGTGTTTATTTCTGTGTGTATTATTCTTGGTAAAGATTTGTCTGAATTTAGCTAAAATGGAAGGTGGATATGATTTCCAGTTTCGGTATAAAAGTTATTATTTATGGCAGATTCTCTACATCACGAGCAAAGCTAAAGTGAAGCCTAAAGGTCTTATACCATACATGCATTTCAAAATGTGAATAGATACGACATATCATTGATGCATAGAATTTCCCTTGCAAAGTGAAAGCATATGCAGGGTGTCTGGGAGCTTATTTACAGGGCCACAGCAGGCTGTGTGCTGCACACAAAATGCTGAGCCAATCCTTCTGCATGTTTTCATTGTCCCAATTTAAGAAAATAAAAGGCCAATGGCAATGTTTACAACTCTATTTGTTACCAGTTTTATTCCAATATACATATAATCTTTTTTTTCTTTTTTTCATCACAGTGAAAGCATAAAAAATACTTTTTATCTATGAAATTAGGTAATATTAATATGTTCTCTTTTGGCAGTTTCAGAATTTCAGATAAATAAAGTTTTGTTTTTGATCATATTCATATCAATAGCTACCTTGCACAAAGATTGTCTTAATCCTTATTTTCTATAAGTAAATACTATCTTTATTCTCCTGTGCATACAGGTAATTTATACAGAAGATAGAGCACTGAAGTATATTGAGCTTAACTTGACTGCTGTCATAAACATGCTGGTAAACACACAGGAAGCAAATTAAATATTTGACAGGTAGAAATAACATCATGTATGATCATGGGTGTCTGCAAAAAATTTTCTCAGGGGTAGCAATAAAGTGAAATATGCCCAGACAATAAACATACACACACACACGCGCAAACACACACACACATATATATATATATATATATATATATATATATATATATATATATATATATATATATATACACATTATATATCTAAATTAAAATCAGTGGCGTCACTAGGCTTGGTGTCACCCCCCCCACCCACTAATGTTTTTTTTTTTTGTTACCATTACTCATAAATTGTAACTTCTATCTCCCATATGTAATTGTATAAATATATATATTGTCTGAATCCCCATCTGGATATATATATATATATATATATATATAGTAGCCGGTGGCCTAGCACTCCATCCACATAACTGTTTCCAATGCCTGGGTGCAATCCTCATTTAGAATGTATAGAGTACTGGTAATGAAGGAGGGCACTCACAGGACTTCATACATAGAGTAATCTTTAATTATAGTTCTTAACAAAAGTGCATTGTCAAAAACATTTCGGCCTTTTCTTAGGCCTTCTTCAAGACAAATTTCATGATCTAAAAACATAAACAAAACATAAAAATAGAATACATGGCAAATATATGATATCAAATATACACCAAATTGTGATCATCCACCAAGACAGACCAAGGTGGCCCAAGTGAAATTTAAAACCGCTTCAATTGAAGCAAAAAATCATAACAATCACCAACCAGGGGAGACGTGAGGAGAAGATAATAGAATATGAAACCAGACAGACGAAAGAAGACCAACGAATAATATAGACCATAGCAAAGAGAATGAAATAATAAACAACAAAAAGAAAAAGACCCACCATTGGAATAACCATAGTCACATTGGAATATAAGCATCCAGAATAAGTGCTATACTATATAACACCAATTAATAAGCGCAAATCAAACTGCACTGTTCTGGGAACAAACCGTCATAGTGATAGTTCAACTAACCGGCAAAATAATCCAGGTAAAACACGCCACAAGCTCAGGTTATTTTAACGCACCATGTAGATCCTAAATCTATGTTCATTTATTACATATAGTCAGGACAATTGAAACTAACTACAGCGGGTGCCATCCACCGGTCATTTACTCTGTTATCACTTCTCTATCAGGTAAAATTGTCACAGCGGTACACACCATATTAACCAAAATCCGTCATACAGTGACAGCAATAGTATAACAGGCAACCACAAACCGCCGGTTAACAGACCCACAAGGCAGCCTTATATATCTCACCGCCACATTTACAACTGCTCATCTCGTGATCAGGTACACCTACCAATCCGTGCAATATTTCACAAAGTGATTAGCCAACATGATTGTTACCGCTATACATCAATACTAAAAAGGCTCACCAATAACAGACATGTGAATACAAATATTAACATAGCGTTAAACCACGGTGCCACCTGTATAACAACCCTCATAATATGCGTGTAAAGTAGACGAAAAACCTCCTGGGCCATGGCCCTTCTTACCTGAGTTCGTGCGGAACACAGCGTCCGCGTTACACTCCTAGATTCAATGAGACATTAATGAAAAAACAGCCGCCAATTATGCCCTTAAAAAGGGGCGAGCGCGCCACACGCAAAGGCCAATCACAACACGCGCCGCTGACACACCTCAGCTGGTCGCGCAACAGAGGCAAATGCATCACAGACCATACTATGCGTGTGACAAGTGGATAACCCAATTCGGTTCATAGCCACAAGTTCCGGCCTCATAGCCAAGATCGTAAACAGAGACACAGCCCAAAACAAATATATAACAGATCTCAAAAAGAAACACAGCCCAAAACAAATATATAACAGATCTCAGTGTGCCATTCATGGGGTAAGGTCATGTCCCAGCCGCCAAAGACAGAAAGGTCCGATATTCGTTATAATAAGGGCAGTGATGCAACCCACGTCTGGGAATATATCCCAACTAAGGAAACCAAAATATTGGTAAAGGCAAAATATCGAACATACAGTCGCCACCTTAGTGGCATATCCCATCAAACATAGGGTGTTGCTAAGTGATCAGAATGATCAATTGACCTAACCAATCATATCACAACAATGTAGTATACCTTTGCACCTAGGGGTCATGAGCAAATTTAACGGGTCCGTGAGAGATAGTAATAGAGCACCCCAAGTAGGGGCCTAGGGACAGCAGGGAACCACGAAAATACAATACCCACTCCAAGTGTGCCCAGAGTGAAAAAGACATCATAGAAAAAACAAGTAGTATACATCAAAAGAATAAAGCATAGTCAATACTGGCATTTAAGCCATTTGGAGCAAGAGTATTTAATCTATGGATCCATCTTGCTTCACTCTTGAGGAGTTCAGAGTTCCTGTCACCACCTCGTTTCAAGGGTGTCACCCTATCAATGAGCATAGCCCTAAGGGTGGATACAGCATGTCGTTGCTCCAGAAAATGTCTTGCCACAGGCTGGTCCGAGTGGCCATCCTTTAAGGCCGCTCTAATAGCGCTCTTATGATTGGCGAGTCTCTCTCGAAAAGGGGTGATGCTTTTGCCTACATAGAACCGTCCACATGGACGGGACAGTAGGTAAACCACAAAATCAGATGTGCATGTTAGTCTGTGCCTTATTGCAAAGCTCTTATTGGTGGTGGGATGATGAAATCATTCTCCTGTGATAAGGGAGCTGCAAGTCACGCAACTCCCGCACTTATAACACCCATTCTTAAGAGGTTTGAGCCACGTTTTCTCTTTCTTCCAAGGGTCAGTTCTCATCAAATGTGATTTCAGGCTTCTTCCACTTTTGTGCACCACCCTGGGAGGGGGTTTTTCTTTGAACGGTAGTGATTTATCTCCACTTATAAGCGACCAGTTCTTAAAGATCACCTTCCGCAATGTATCTGTGGCCGGAGTAAACCTGGTCACCAGGTTCAGGGTCAGTTCATCTTTGGTAGGATCTTTACCCAATCCTCTGGTTACTAAGCAACTTCGTTCCTGCTGTTTTACTTCTTCGAGGATTTTTTGCACCATTAGCGGATTATAACCTCTATTGAGGAATTTTATTTTCATCTCCTCAAGCTGGTGTAACATCATTTCATGGTCGGAGTTGTTGCGTATAACACGCATCAATTGGGACTTGACAATTGCCTTCTTAAGTTGAGGAGGGTGGTAACTGGTGAATTGTAATAGTGTGTTTCTATCTGTGGGCTTGGAATATAAGGTCGTATTCAGTTTACATTCCCCAGCTCCCTCTGACTTAAAAATGCATAGATCAAGGAAGTGTATCTTATCACGACTGATCTCATGCTTGAACTTAACTGGGATCAGAAAGTTATTGAGTGATTCAATCCACCTCTCCAGATCTCCTATTGTTCCACCCCAGATGACCAGCAGGTCATCAATATACCTACGGTATAGTAATAAATTTGGATTATCTTGGCTGAACACGTATTCCTCTTCGGACCATGACATAAACAGGTTTGCGTACGATGGGGCCAAGCTGGACCCCATAGCCGTCCCTACGATCTGAAGATAGAAGTGCT